>NW_023405247.1:0-155761 GCF_013141755.1 Anopheles stephensi
GAGTTGCAAAAACTAGTACTTTGCACTAAATATTCGATGGCTTGATCGCGAACCTTGAGAGCACTGTGTTATAAGACTGGCACTGCAACCATGTCGTTGTCACTCGATCGCAATCAGCTCACTTGACCGCCTGCTCAAAAAATAAACACCAAAAGCACACTATACCTCCACAAATTTTGTCTAAGTAGCCAAAACAATCGTCCAAACGGGTCAACGGCAAACGATGATCAACGAACGACAGGTTGCTTCCATCGATCCGTAACACCATTTCCCACAGTGGGCAAAGAAAAATGTCTCTTGCAGCCGAAAATTGTACTGCCAAACATGGTTGTAGGTAGAATAAAACTGCACCTAATTTTGTACGGCACACGTACGAAATTTACACATTACAACACCACAAACACACACACACCACCGGAGCGGCACGTGGCTCAATTTTTTCTTTGCACCGATCCGCACACGGTGAACGACCACACTGCGCGAACGAACGAACGAGCTGCACCGCCAACGGACACCACAACCGCGAGCGATCAGATTCAGTGCCGAAACTGTCGTTCGCGAGCGGACGAAGTGTGCGTTCAGGCGAAGCTCCGCGAGCGCGAGCTGCACACACCACCAAGAAGGAGCGTAGAAACATGCTGCCAGCAAGCATATGCCGCCAGGTAACACACGCATGAAAAAGCTGGTTTTAAGCGCATCTCACCAGCTCGGGTACAGAGAGATAGAAAGAGCACCAACCACCGAGAGAGAATAATCGGTTTACGATCATCACCCACGCAACGAGCGATTAAATGATCGTGCAGACAGCAAAAGAGTCGACGAATCGATGAAACCTTGATCGACGATCGATGGGCTAAAGGGCCTATTTGGTCTGGTAAATTTTTCTTATGTTAACACGTACTAAGATACGAGGAACGAGTCTTTGGTGACAGCATGCATCAATCCCCAATTCTCTCCACTGTTCGAATCTCTGCACAATGATGACTTCAGTTTTGTATGCGCTCATTGACGGTAGTCGATAATTTGATTAGAGCCTCGTGCTTCGTTCAAATGTGGTTCAAGTTCATTCTTTTGCATGTTTACTTGGTCACAGAGACACTGGAAAGTGACGATCGCACGATCATTTTACTTTCATTCGGAGTTTGCAAAACAAATTGTGCAATGCATTCGAACGCCTGAATGTATGCAATAGTTCATTTCAGCAGTCGATTATCTGGTTTTGAATAAGCTCATGCATTCAAGTCTCACAATTCCATTGTGAAAATGTATCGAGAAGAGATTTGTACTGCAACCGTGCCAAGCTAGTATGATATAAAAGGCTAACCTCGTGACAGCACACATCTCCTCAACTCCGACCGCATTCCACCAGGCTCATCTCTACAATTGATGACGGTTTGTTCCGGTTCCGAGAGATCAAATAACTCTGCTTCCATCGGTCGGACGGTAATGGCAACCGAAACCAACCAGCACCACCGGGACAAATAATCATTCGTGACAAACGAAGCGGAAAAATGGAAAAGTACCTTTCATCATCACACCTCTGGAGTGATCTCCGGCATCGGAGCGCTTCAACAAACCCTGCCGAAGGGTTGGGCTATGCGGAAAACGGCACCCCGGTCAGATTATGCAATTTTAATGCGAGCTGTATTTGATTTCCCCCGCCCTTATAAATCCATCGGTCTATCTTTTTATTGGAATTGAATAATTCGTACCAATATTTGAGCGATAAGCTTCGAGCCGATTGCTGCTGCTGGCGATCAGAATCTTCTTCTTGCGTGACTCTGGTACAATCTCGAGATTTCTAGGGCTGCCATAAATTCAGGCTTTCTGTGACTTGATTTTACCCTAGGCAGTCTTCTGGATGGGATTTGAACCCCGATCCAACCGTGTGAAGACCGGCGCCGCAATTGCTTCGGCCCAGAATCAGTGTATGATGTAAAAATGTCAGCCTTCTTGAGACGAAGCTACCAACACGCCCTTGGTCACGTTCAAAAGCGTCCAAAACAACCCCTCAATTCTCGCCCTCATTGCAAACGACCTTCGCCAAAGGTTCCACCGCGCGTCAAGCCGTTCGTGGGGGACAGTTTCCGTGCGGGACACTTTCCCCGCCTTCTGCACTAGCCCCAGTAGGCTATTCCACCTATCCAGCTGCATCTCTCGCTTTCTCGTTTACAACCGTTGAAGATGCTCAAAACCGGTTCCTCAGCATCAGCGCAGGGGAAAAGGCTTCGGTACAGCATGATCGTCACGGTCGCCGGCATGCTCTTATCATGACCGTTTCCCATTTTTATTACCGTAATCCGATGCACATCCTGCCGCACCGAGACATGTTTGTCATTTAATAACGGACTATTAAAGCGACATTCGATTAGCCCACTGCGAGACGATCGAACCAACATGCGATGACTTACGATCGGTGGGTGTGCCCGCACATGCTTTCAAGCAGTGGGTAATTTTGTGCCTTCCCTTAATGGGAGCCATTTTGTCACAAAACAATCAAAACTGGCAAAGAAAACACTACTTCCTACCTGACCGAAAACTATAATTTCAAAAGCCTGTCAGTCAGCCAGTCGCAGGGAATAGGGATGATCGGCAAAACTTCACCCTCAAGTCACGATGCGACGGTCTAATGAAGTTTGTGACGCTCGTGATACGGGATGTTTTTTTATCAACTTAGGTAGGGCTGTTCGATTGGAACTTGATGTTCATGGTGCCGGGAACAAGGTTCGATCGGGTCAGAATGCAAAAAGGGAATATTAAAAGAGCGTGATCGGAAGTGGCTCCCCATGCTGGATAACTTTTAACGTCATAATAATGGGCAATTGCGTTGATTCAAAGAAAAAAAAACATGGTGTCAGAGTTCTATATGTGGAACGTGTACGTTTCAATCCATCAGCTGACAAACAACGTCATTACGTATGGGGCGTCCCGGGTGGCTTGGTGGCAGCGAGGCCCGTTTCTGAACACTTCTGAACACAGTAGCATCCTAAAGTGAGGGACTCAAACCAGGAGAGCAATAGTCAGGCGCTTGGCGCTTGAAGGAAGTACGGCGATCCTGAAGAGTCTAGTCACTGATCTATCGACAACATCAGTGGCATGTTGAGGTTTGTCTGTCTGATGGACTTAATGACTTACTTTAGCAATGGCGGAAGTCTTCTAATATCGTAGTTCTCTTCTGCCGCCTCTCACTTAGCGAACAACCAGCAATAAAATTGATAACCTGAAAGCTTAATCCTCTTTATTACTGAACTAATATGGGCGCCATTTTAACCATTCCTCTCCAAACAACTTGCTTGTGGAATTGTGCGTAGTGTACCCGAGCGCGACAGTGACTTAAGTGTACACTATACTACTACTTTGCTTTTCATATCCAAACTTCACGGTTTGGTGAACCCGATGGCAAACACGATCACCGCAACAACCATTACGAGTCGGTTCAGAATGCAGGTCACTTCATCCCATCGGACATTTTTTTATGCTCCAACGTGTTATAGTTCTACAAATGGATTGAGAAAATAAGGGTAATGTTATAAATCGAATATGATACTTTGACGGCCAAAACCCTGCAAAGCACTTACACTCCGTTGATCCTTGCGAGTGCATACCGTAATGCCGGGAAGCTTATAGTTCGCGCAATCCAGGAACCGGGCGATATGTTTGCACGCGTTTCGCTTTAACCACAGCTCGATGACGAACAGAATCGACGACAGTGCGTAGAACACGAGTGACCACTGGAAATAGATGTCTGATCGTTGGGCAAGAAAGAAAACAACAGACGGTTAGAAAAGGTTTTTGGTAGATGTAGCTAGCATTACTGGACGAAAGTACATATTTTCGGAACTCCAGCACGTGGCACAATGACGGAGAGGCTCAGAAAGGAATTGAGCAGCACGATTAGCCCGAGCGAGTTCAGCAACAGCCGCGATCGTCCATCGACCAGGAAGGAAATGGATATCAGCAGGTTGGCCACTGTCATAGAGATATATAAAGAGATATGAGTGTTATGTCGTCAGTCTAGAACTGATTGAACTGAAATGAACCTCACCAAAAATACGATGGATAGATCGAGACGGAATGTATGTCACTCTTCCGTACCATTTCGATGTGCATTTCAAGCATTGGTTGCCGTCCGTACGGCGTAACGGCCTGTTCGTACTCATGCTTACCGATCGTCTTTATGGACCATTCCGACTGTTCAAAGTCCGGATCAAACAGCTACACCACCGTGAACGGAATGATAAGGATTAATTAGGCGGGAAGAGCTACCTACCTTCCTACCACACTACTTACCACCATGCCCATAACTACCCGTATAGGTACGGTACGTTCATGGCTGGCCGCCATAAGTTGCAACTGGCAAGCGTTGACATCGTACGGCCACCGATAGCTGTCCGACAGGGTGCAGAAATTGATCCAGAAAACTCTCGATCTCCACTATTACCGTGCCTTCCTGCGAGAGGAAGCAGAGCGCGAGCGGTCCCGTGAACAGGCTCACCGGTTCGAAGGCCGGTGTCCAGATCGTGCGGCACACGTCACCGACCACGGTTACGTTGTCGAAGTCGGATGCGTTCCAGCGGTAGCGTTTATCCTGCCACGACAGTCCCATCGCACCGGACAGCTCGATCAGGTTGGTGGTCTGGTCGTAAACGAACCCTTGCACGTACATGTGCGAAATTTGAACGCCCGTAAAGTTGACCGGTGGATCAATCCACCGCGGTACCGCCTTCAGATGGTCCAGCAACCGCTGCTTGCCATCGTACTCCTGCTGCAGCTCGCTACCATCAATCATCGCCGTGCCGTTGGTCGTCGGCAGTGGACAGTCGTAGAACCATTTCGCCAATGCCGTGCCCCACGTGGTAAAGCTGACGTAGCTCAGCCCGCTAGCGTTCTTGCTCGGCAGCATCGCTTCCATGAACGGTTCGCCCTTAGATTGCCGGCGTGAATCCGATCTGCTGCCCTTCCGAATAGATGCGAAGCCGCACCGGCAGTGGATCAATCGGAGACAGCAGCCCAGCGCTTGCCTTCGTCCTTATCGGGGAACCCTTCTGGCCGACGCGAATCTGCGAAAATGTGTTTGCCCCTCCACCGAGCACTGGCACAGAAAAAAAAACAATAGGGCGGCACGATTAGCGGAACTGGAACAGGAATGGGGATCCTGCCGATCCTGCCTTACCTATCTCCAATGCAGTTGCACCAGTTTTGTTCTGATCCGACAGCAGGATATGGCCATCGCGGGCGGCCAACACGTACACCAGCAGATCGACCACCAGATCGGAGTCAGCCGGATCGTGGTGCTGCAGCTCATGCAGCTGAAGAACGCCTGATAGTTTACCCATTGATAGCGTTGTGCTGCTTGCATTTGTGCAATTCTGTGCGGTTAAGTTCGGCGAGGATGTTAACGATAAGCGACCGATTAAGCGCAACGAATTCTAATCCCGGCTTCCCTACTCACCGTCAAAGCTGACATTATACCGAGTGTCGGCGTGGCACTCGATAGCAAGTGCCAGCAGCAGCAGCAGCAGCAACACTGTTCCCACCACGGTACCACTTGTGCGACCCATCTCTGGAACAAGTTCCGCACCAAGGGTACAGTGTCCGGATCCGGATGAAAGTGAAGTGATGTCGGTTCAAATATGCAAACTTACTGTAGCAAAATATTGTTCTACAGCCACCAGCGCAGCACATGCTGTGGCAATGGGTATTTGCTAACTGGAACGATTTTTAAAAGCAGTAGGCCATGCTCTCGCTAACCACACAGCCACAGTGTGGCTTACGATTTGTGATAAGAACGAACTGAACGAACGCATTCCACATAGCGCATGTTCCCATCCGCCGAGAAGAATGGGTTAAAGTGGGACAGAAAAAGCATAGGCGAATAGATTTATGCGTTCGGTGTGTGCCCACCCTCACTAGCTGCTGGGAACGATTGTGCATAAATGTCGCCAAGTGCACCTAGTTTGTTTACTGCAGTTCGTACAACCCGAACTGGGGTTAATATGATTCATCGCAGTACAAAGCAGTCGATGAGGAATGGACTACCCCCAGAAGCGTCGTAAGGCATCGGAAATCTTGGGATGCTTCCCGGGTTTTTTTTTCATCGACAAAAATTCTTCTTCCAACTAGAAAGGTTTCTACTACTCGGAAGAAACACTACACACGCCTCGTAGTTGTTGATATGCCAAACGTTTATCGGAACACGAAACCTTGGGCTGGTTTTTCGAAAAGTTGGCCGAAGTGATTTGCGGGATCGTCCTACTTCAATACCGCTCTCAGCAAACTTACTGGTACAGAAAGTTAGGCAGCCAGCAATTTTCCGATGGGAAATAGGTTGGAAAAATAAACCGGAAGCTGGGACATTGTCCCTTCCAAAACTAGTCTTAAATTAATCAGAGATTCTGGATTTTAAAGGTGTTCCGTAATCGCTGGCTGCAGAGCTTTGTGCCACCAGCGGCCAGGAGTCAGTGATTTGGACGGCATGCTGTGGTGGAAATATCTGCATATCCTGCGAGGGGCGTTGTGCGTCAGCAGCCAAGCAAACATTAACCAAGTATAGATTCTTCTGCTTGTCTCTCTCAGATCATGCTTGTCATTGTCATAGTCTTCGCTACGAGGGGAACATTCCGGATGGGCTATCGACCCCAGCCATGCCATGTAATGGCTGGCGCCGCTGTCGCCACTAGCACCGGGTCGTTCCGGAACACCTCCAGCTCGCCGGATCAACCAGCTCTTGAGACGTGATCGAGAGTGGTTCCGTATGCGTATCAGATTCCGTTATGGTGGTATGGAAAAAGTTGTGTAGAGGAACGGAAGCAGCCGTTCCTGTTTTGCGACATTCAAGCCCTGTGCGACTACCAGTCCTTTTTCATCCAGATCTAAATCTTCTTGTTCTTTCTGGCACTACACCTTGAAAGGTCATGCGCCATGCGTATGGTGGATCTGGATGAGATTTGATCCCCGATCCTGCCGTGTGAAGGCTGGCGCCGCTACCCTTCGCCCACCGGGACGGTCCAGATTGGAATACGGGCATCAATTTCCTCTCTCGCTGTGTCATCCAACGTAGCGACACCAACCGACAGCTCACTTTGCTCGTGTAGATAAGTGGTGTCACGAATGTGTTCGATATACATAAAGCTACTCAAAGTAGAATATGAAATATACCTTTTTACTACCAGCAGTCTGCATGGACGAAAATATAGATGGAAGCTGAAATAGGCGCAAGGGCGCTGGTTGCAACCGATCCTACTATAGACTCTGCCGTATCTTTCTTCTCTACCCAAACACCTGTCTCATTGGATCTAGATGAGCTGATCATGTCATGAGAATACTACCGGACGACCCGTAACCCGTAAAATCTCTCGTACTGTGTCCTTTGGGCTATCGAGGATTGCCGCAGTAAGACCGCGAAGCGGCTGTAGCGTCCTTATAGAGGTTAATGAGTATCCAAGTATACTTACTTACTTATCAGGCGCTACAACCGCTTTGCGGTCTTGGCCTGCTGCAACAATCCTCGATACCGCTTCACGGTTCAGCGCCGTCGTCTGCCAATTCATATCCCGGCCGTTCTGGCGACGCATCAGATCTCAATTTAGGCTTACCACGCCTCCTCTGCCCATGGTGGACGACCCTAAAAGGACTTTACGGGCTGAGTCGTCCGGTGTCATTCTCATGACTTGACCAGCCCACCGGAGCCTGGCGAGTCTAAGAGCTCGTCATTGTAGCGGCTCCTCCCATTGTCCTTCCACACATACGGACCAAAAGATCCGAGCATCTTCCTCTCGAACGCGGCTAAGAGGGCTTCGTCAGTTTTAAACAGAGTTCATGTCTCAGAGGCGTATGTGAGTACTGGGACTTTAAATGTTCTGTACAGTCCCAGCTTCATCCGTCGCGACAGGTATTTAGAGTGAAGCATTTTCCTCAGGCTGTAGCAAGATCGGTTGGCAGCCAGCACCCTTGCACGTAACTGAACATCAATGTTGTTGTCGGTGTGACTTTTGACACCACATAGGCAATGTTTTGGACGACCTGCGAAGGTGCGGTCACCGATCTGTACATCACCCCCAACCCAAGTATAATGTTTGATAAATATCATTATATTGAAGCATCGTTTTCGACACACCCTTACACAAATATAGTTAAAACCGAGACAAAGTGAGCATTATTTGAACGGATTTTTTTTGTTTGCCACCTCGCAAAATCACTGATGTAAGTAATCCATAAAGAAGGGCGTGTCCTCTGGGGCGTACGGAATGATCGGGATGTCATAGGGCATCGGAAACGGGGGATGTTTCTTGTTCGCTTCCATCGGGAAAAAGTTTTCGTCCAGCTGGAATTGTACATTTGGCATCATACAAGGGGGGGTTGTTTAATACAAGTTAAGCAACTATGCAGCGCTTACCAGCATCTTGGGTAGGAACAGTACACCCGCCTCGTAGCTATTGATTCCGCAGCGGCTTTTCGAACCGACCGGTCTTGTTGTAAACACCCCATGCCGCTTTGGACAAATTCCGCCGAGGTGAGCAAAAACCAGTACAAACCGCGATGGGGACCAGCGGCAGTACGTTTTGATGTGCGGCATCGCTTTGTTTCGGTGCCGCGCTCGACTACACCACTGGTGCAGATAGTCCTTCAGCCATTCCTGCTTTACGTGCGTACTCCTGACGTACGGCAGACAGCCTCCCACCGAGCAAACCGTCATGGCTTTGGCGCACATTCGAGTAGCTGGGATAAATCATGCGAAAGCCTGGCAACCGCGTATGCCTACCGGGGCACTATCCTTCCGGAAGCTGGCCATAATTTCTCCCAACACCCACGACTCGGGCGACGGGCCAAGGCTACCGATGCTGGAGCTTTGCGCCACCAGCGGACAAGCATCATCGATCGGGGCGGCATGCTGAGCGAGCACGTGGCCCAAGCGAGGATGGCCCCATAACGGACCTTTCGCGGTGTTTGTGTGACCACCCGGAACCGAAGCTACGAGAAATACTCTGAAAGTGCATTTAAAGCGAAGGACAGTGAGAACAGGTACCAAGTGCAAGAGCACCGAACGGAAACATACTTTACGTCGGAAAAGTCAGTTTTTCTGATTCGTGCCAACCAGGGTTGCAGCTGGGGCAACTTGTAAGCATCGAGATAGGCCAGCAGACTGGAGCGGAATCGGTTCTACTTTCGCCGTACGCCGTGTCAGATCCCTCCGGAACGGGTGGCAGCCTTGGGCTAACCCACAGTCCCTGTGTACGATTGTGCCAATCATCTTCGTATAGATTGGCGGTCGAAATGACGACACGCATCGAACCGTCCCGATACCCGTACAGGCCCATCTTCGTGTGGTGCACTCCAAACGGTGTTTTAATCTCCACCTTCACGGCGGTAACGTTCGGCTTCTTCTGCGACACCATCCGCAGCTCGGGCGTTTCATCGCCGTACAGTACGAGCAGCGGGACGTTTTCGTACCCGGCAAAAAAGTAATGCGCCAGCAGCCAGCCGATGTCGACCATGAAGTTCATCTGCACCGAACACTCCAGCTCACCCAGGCTCGAATCGAGCAGCTCCTGAAACGTTACGGCAAGCGGTTCCGTGTGTGTCGGCTTGGACGCGGTGATGGTGGTGAGGAAAAAGTTGTACGGTGCGGCCGCCGCAAGCTTTTCCGCCATACGGCCCCGCGGTGCCACCACCGGAAAGTACGTGCTGATGTCGCGTGGAATGGCTTGCTTTAAGGATATGCCCGTATCGGTCGAAGGGACGCTGGCAGAAGGTTCGCTTTCGTGGCGCCAACACTGTTGCTGCTGGTTTGTCCCTTTGTGCGGCCTGCATTTCGCCCTACGCTCGGCAACAGCGATTCAATCGTGCTTCGGTTTGTCCTTCCCGGTGCTGGAAGGTTTTGGATCCGTTGGTTTCGGAACTGCGCCAGTCGAAAGTGCGGAAGTCGTTGGAAGCGGTTGGGACGCTTCATCCACCGTTTTCGGTTTCTTTTCGAGGTTTGTCGAATCACACGAAAGATGTGGAAACAGGCTGGATACAATTTTGAGCTGCTCGGCAAACACGCTTTTGTGTACTTTGACATCGTCCGGAATTTCGACCATCGAGAACGTAGTGGCCTTGGCAAGTAATTTTTCGACTGCAAAGATGGATAGGGAGCAATGCATAAAGGTGGTGTAGAAACGACCGGCATAAGCGTCGAACTCACTGTGTGGATGCGAATATTCGCGGAAATGGACCGGGTTTACACGATAGCAGTCACCTCCATACTGGCCACACTTTGGTTGGTGCTGTGGGGAAAATTGCAGAGTTGGTTAGCGAACAGCATCACTAACAATGCCGACTCGGGAAATTCACTTACCATCGGAGATCATTTTCCTTTACTATTTTCCATAACAATAAACAGTAGGCTCACGCAAACAAACGCAGAAAACGGTTTCGAATCATGACACCGGCAGTGTTGCCAAACAGGCTTGTGTCACGCTGTCAAATTGTGGCGCCTTTTTTCAAATCAGCTGATTGGCAAACCGCCGGTAAAGAGACAGTATCGATTGTTTGTTCAAGATTCTATATTTGAGGCACTGTCTACTGTTTACTTAAAATACTATCATACACTCCCTTAGATTGGTTCGGGCAATGTGCCGTCTCGGTAGCGCGTCCAGTACTCTTGCAAGCGTTGCAACCAAAGCTGCCAATAACGACGCATCTCACCGACCGTAAGCATGTGCACGTTGGCCGGTTTTCCGCTAGTGTACGCTACAAATATTGCACCCCGTTGTACGCGCGCATCGCACAGTTCGCCATTTGCTTGCAGCGCACCCATGTACGCACACAGCTGTATCGGTGCATCGTAGGTGGCTTCGACGCTTGCCTTAGGATTGTCCGATGATTTCCATTCAATGACATGATATTGGCCCCTACGGATGAGAGTGATCATTTGTTTAATGTGCCACATAATCTACTCATCCAGCTTCTCACTTACTTAATCGAGGTAATGCAGTCTACGACACCGTTGTAGTGTAGGTAGGGATGGTACAGCTTTTGTTCAATCAGCTTTGCCGGTCGTTCCACATTCTTTAGCGCACCATGGATGCTTTTCCACAGTGTGCCGGTCTTTTGAACCATTTCCTCGGAAGGATCGACGCCCGATAGCCACGTTTCCAGTGTAGCGTGCAATGTACTTCCGCGGGCAAATATGTCCTTTTGCAGCTGTGCAAAACCTTCCTCTCCTAGCTCGGCGATTTTACCCGCCTTCCAGCGTAGCAGCGCTTGCCTTGATGCGTCCGGCATGGTTGCCGATAGTATCCGGTTAACCGATGGCGATTTGTACTGATCGCTTTCGTGTTGTTCGTGTAGCATCCAACCTTTTTCAATGATCCCCTTTGCGTTGGGAACGATCGGGAACTTGGTGATGTGGTGCAATTCTTTCTCTGTGAATGGAATCACTGAATGTTCCGTGCGAACATTTTCCACCAGCTCGTTGGTGGAGGAATCGGAGGTGGAATTGGAGGCACGCGAAACATTACGCGTTTGCCAGTATATCTCGGACGAGAGTTCACTTTCAGCAGCCGGCACATTTGTTGACTCCACATCGGTTGGTGTGGATTTCTTTTTCTTTTTAGCCGGCTTCACTACCGCACCGAACAGTGCCTTATTTTCGTAGTTTAACCGTTTGATAACATCTGCTTTTGATAGTTTTATGTTTGCACGCTTTGCGGCCGTACTATATACGCGGGAAATGCTGTATTTGAACATTTTTCCTTGGGGCAGCAAAATTACGAAACGCAGCACGCGCGACGGCCAGGACAATCTGTTTGTTTGTAAACAAATCAACCGAAGTACGCGCGTTCCACCGAGCAACACGGACACGTGAGTGACATTTTACGAATGAATTATTATTTTATTTTAATTCATATAAAACTTTTTACAAATACATTCTTATCTAATGCACAAATGATAGTATTGATTCGTTTTTATTAATTATTTTGCTTAGAAGGATTTTTTTGTTGAACGACATGGATGACATGTGTGTAAGAATCGAACCCTCAGCCATAACCAGCGCATTGGTGACCATCGATCATCTGTCAAAATTGTGCAAATAAAAAAAACACACGCAACTCCAACAAAATACGAAGCCGTAGAGATTCAACCCAGAAAAGTATCGTCACGCAAATCGCTTTCCTCTAAAATCGTTGGTTTTTCCACCTAACAATGTGTTAACGCTAAACGCTACACGGTTGTTAAAGTGTAGTTCGAGAAGAAGGAAAGCCAATTGTGGAAAATTTGTTACAAAGCGAAGGAAAGGTGCAAAGGATAAGCTTGCATTAGCTAGTGATTAGCGTTTTGTGGTGTGAGGTTTTGTGCTTTTGCGAATGTGAAAATGAACAGTTCCAACCATGATTCGATTATTATCCGAACGGTGACACAAAAGTTCCGTGAAGGCGAATCCGTACTGGCCGTATCCTTTTGAAAAGGGGGGAAAAGTGTGTGATAAACCCGTATATTGTAATCCTGTAGTCTGAGCGTAAAGGATCAGAAAAATATCCGTATGAGGCTGTGTTGTTTTTTATTACAATTGTACACGATAAGAAACCGAAATTGGCTTTACAGCACAAACGCATGCTCTCTGTTTGGGTGAGGCAATGCGTTCTGGTCATTGACGAAAAAACAAACACAGTCGTGACGAAAGAGATTGCGTTTTCACTTTTCGCGGTCGAATGCAAGGCGAACTGATGATTTGTTTACGTTTTGCCCAACGATAAGAATGTTACTCGAGGTAGGAAAGACGGGCCTTTGCCAATGGAAAGTAAGAGGATGGGAGAACATCGAGAACTGCGAGCAACAAATTTGCGGTTTTTTGTTGTGGGTGATCTTAGTAACCGCAGGACAGGACAGGGCTTTTCGCGTTTCTACTTGGATCAGATCTTGTTCCAGCAGCTCTCCAAACTAGTTTGGATGATTTTGGAACACACAATCTAGTTAGCAGCGAGCACATGATATTCTCTAAATTGATTCTCATTTTGATGACGCACATGGGGCATGTGTGTTTCTGCTTTTCGCAAGGCATCTGGCGGTCCGGAAAGGAAATCCCTCCTCCCCCCCCTCCCTCCCACCTTCGCAAAAAAGTGGTAGCATAAGCATATTTGGGCCTGGGTTAGTTTATTTTCCTTAACCAGTAGATCAAACAACGACTGTGTAGATACTGGCAGCGTACCAAATCGTCGGCAACAACTTCCAAAACCGGCTGCTCGTGACGGTCAGCTCCAGCGAAACGGCTGCCTTGTTTTCGTTTTCCGTTTCGCGCGAAACCGCCGGAAAGCATATCCGACCTAACGATTGTGGCCGTTTTCCCAATCAATGAATCATTTTTCGTCAACACAGGTAAGCGAAGGTGGGCGCGAAAGCGCAGTTTCGCACGCTCCCATTTGCCCCATCGCTTTTACCTGTTAGCTACAAATTTCATCACACTTTCCCGTTCTAGAGTCCAGCTTTGGTGCGGTGTCTAGTCACCAGTTTACCGTGTATTCGGAGAATCAACCAACCACCTTCTACTACCACGCGACCGACGAAACCAATGTGGCCAAGGAACATTTTCTGATTAGTGTGAAAAATCTGAAAGCTTCGTACCGTGCCGTACCGATACATTCGCCGGCGGCATTCGAATGGCTGCAGTACTACAAACCGGCGGACGAACGGACCGGCCTGCTGGCGATCGATCGGAGTGTGGCGGACGGTAGCCAGGCGCCAAAGACGCGTGATGCAAAGTTTCGCGAGGAGCTCGAACGGCGGCGGCATGAGTACACGGTCTACGAACCGTACCACGTATACACCGCGACCTGGAATGTGAACGGGCAAACGTCCGAAACGATCGAGCTACCGGAATGGCTTGCCACCAGCGACAGTCCGCCCGACATCTATGCGGTCGGCTTTCAGGAGATCGAATGGACGCCGGAGAAGATTCTGATGAACGAAACCAAAATCGATCGGACCTGGGTGTAAGTGTGCTTGTTGGAAGGGGTAAAACCGGTAAAACCAACGCTTTCTATACCGATTGCCTTCGGTGTGGTTTACTTCTTCCAGTGATAAGGTGATGAGCGGTCTTCACAAGGGAGCCATCTATACCGAGCTTGCCTCGGTACGGTTGGTGGGCATGATGCTAACCGTCGCTGTTAAGAGCACGATTTATCCGAAGATAAACGATTGTCTCACATCTGCCGTCGGTACCGGAACGCTAAAATGGGTAAATGGGTGAAGGCGCTCGCCATACCATCATATCGATGCCCCGAACCGATCCGGCTATAAATAATGTTATCGATTGATTCTTCCTCTGTTTGTTCTGTTTCTCTTGCAGGGCAATAAAGGTGGCGTTGGGGTGAGCTTTAAGTTAAACGAAGCCCTGTTTTGCTTCGTTAACACGCACCTGGCCGCACACACGCAGGAAGTGGAGCGTAGGAATGACGATCATGACGACATTATACGCCGCATGTCGTTCGAAAATGGGTTTCAGATGCGTTCGATCGACGAACATCAGTAAGTATTGGGGGTGAAGTGAAGGTACGAGGGCTCTTTTTTGTTTTGCTTATCAAGCCACATTGCCGTCATAAAAGCATAGATAAGAAACAGGCGAAAGGCGATTTACAGATATCGCGATTGTACAAACAGTTTTTCTTATCGGAAGTATTGCGGCATTTGTAAGCCGTGTAGCAATAGCGTTAATCGTTGACCCCGAATGCAAAGTATTGTCCGGCGGACCTTCTTCTTCTTCTTCTTCTTTCTTGGGTCCTATGGAGCACGTCTAAAAGACATGATCCGGTGTCCAGTCCGTCAGGTCTGACTGCTCTTGATCCAGCCATCGTGCTTGCTGTGCTACAATACGTCTCGTGCCGAATGGGCCGAACTGACGAGCATCTTCCTGGTAGGGTATGAATCCGGCCTCTTCATCGCGTGCCCTAACCAGCGTATCCTTCCGGCGTTGGCATCCATCAAGGATATCTGCTCCGTCAGATACGGCTCAGCTAGCTCGTGGTTCATTCTCATTCTCCACACACCCCCAAAGATAGTCCGTAACACCCGCCGCTCGAAGATGGCGAGTGCATTGGTGTCATCCGCCAGGCATAGTCCAGGACTCGTGACCGTAGAGGACTACCGAGCGTATCAGTGTGCAATATGTGGCGCACTCAGTAGCCTGTTAAGATGCTTATGACCGTTCGCCAGTGGTCATTAGTGGCCAGTGGTTTGTAGAATCATACATAGCATGAACGTTTGACATATTTCTTCAAGGGGAAGGTACTCTGGTTTGTCTACATTGAGTAAGCTCGTTGGCTGTGCCACAAGATACGATGTAGTGGCATCGACTGCAATGACGCTAACCACGAATGGAGGAGTGTCTGTTGCCTCTTACACTCTTAAAGCTTTCCTAAATTTGTAGGTGATCGATTCAGACTCTCTAACATTGTCTTTCCGCCCCTCCTTTCATTATGTTTCATTTGCAGTCACATATTTTGGATCGGTGACTTAAACTATCGTCTCGATGGTCCGGAAGTGTCACAGGAGTACGTCAACCGGAAGGATCGCGACTACAATCAGCTGTACCAGCACGATCAACTGTACGTGGAAAAGCGTCGGAACCGTATCTTTCGCGACTACAAGGAGGGCAAGATTATATTCCCCCCTACGTACAAATACAATCCCGGCACGGATGAGTGGGACAGTAGCGAGAAAAGCCGGACGCCCGCCTGGTGTGATCGCATCCTGTGGAAAGGGCAGCGGATAGAGCTGCTACGGTACCGCAGTGTGATGCAGCTGCGAAAAAGCGACCATAAGCCGGTGTATGCGGATTTTAAGGTTGATGTAAGTGTGGACCGAATTCTTAGTAAGCCTGCTGCAGGATCTACAACAACCAACATTTCTTTTTAAGGCTCAAGCAAAGGATCAGGCCATGCTGAAAAAAATAAGCGAAGAGGTACTGAAAACGGTCGACAAGTATGAGAACGATAACCAGCCCCAGATTACGGTGGAGCAGACCGATCTCGACTTTGGTTTGATACGGTTCAATGAAAAGTACTCGCGCGAGCTGCTGGTAGCGAACAACTGCCATCTGCCGGTGCGTTTCCGGTTCGCCTGCAAGGATGACCGGAACAGCCAGGTGTGCGAAGAGTTCATCCGCATCAGCCACAGCAAAGGGGAGCTGCTGACCGGCAGCAGCTTAAGCATACGCATCGACATACTGGTGGATGCGCCGGCCGCTTCCCGCATGCTGCGCAAGCTGAAGGACGCCCAGGCCGGCATCAAGGTACCGCTCGACATTCTGGTGCTGCACGTGGAGAACGGGCGGGACATTTTCATCACCATCTTTGGCGAGTACAGGCCGAGCTGCTTCGGTGTGTCGCTCGACACGCTGATGAAGCTGAACAAGCCCGTCTCGCTGTACGCCATCCACGAGCTGGTAGCGTTGGATCACGAGGAAAAGCTTATCGATCTGGTTGGGGACGATGTGGGCGGTAGCAATCTGCGATTCCCGCGCGAAATCTGGCGCCTGGTGGACAATCTGCGCAAGATGGGCCTGCAGACGCCACAGCTGTTCACGCTCGACCGAAGGATTGGACAGTCGGATGCGGCCAACTTACTCGAAATCCGTGACTGGTTGGACGCCTGGTCAACGGACGATTTTCGTATCCTTTTTTTTGTAGATGTTTTTGGCGTGTTTTAGGTGAAGTTTTCTTTTTTTTTCCTTAACTAAGGTTTTACGATTCCAGCCGGCACACCACATTCGACAGCGGAAGCACTACTAATGATGCTCGAAGCCCTTCCAGAACCGGTAGTCACGATCAGCGAACGGGAGTGCATCATTGCGGCGGACAATTTTGACCGCTGCAAGGAGCTACTGCGCACGAAGCTAAAGTCCGTCAATCGGCTTCTCTTTCTGTACATCTGTCTCTTTTTGCAGGATCTCTGGAACGCAAACAAATCGATCCGGATCGAAACGATCGGTAGGTGGCGACAGCGATGTGCAGACGGTGTGTCAGAATGAGAGGATGAGTTAAATCTGAGCAATCACTAAGATTTAACGCTCCATGCCGACGAACCACTCACTCACTGCGTTTTAACTCATCGAGTACGTTTGTATTGTTTGTTTGTGTTGCAAAAACAAGTTGCATTGACTGAACTCATCTAGCCATCCTGTTTTGCTGTATCGAAGGGATATTTAACTCACGCGTGAGTGAAACATAATGAGTGAGACGTACTGAGTGAGTTAAAATATAGTGAGTGAGGTAAAACGTAATCAGTGAACAGAGTGAACATAGTGAGTGAGTGAATATAAGATTTAGCTTACTATTCTAACTCATTCACTCTGCTGGAGTTCACGTTACTGAGCGGTCATTCCCATCACGAGACAAAACAATCGCACAAAAAAGAAGAAAAAATAATTAATGCTTGTTTTTTTCGTTGATTTTTAGCGGGACTGTTTGGTCGAATAATGATTCGAAGTCAGCTGCCGGCAAAGCCCGAGTTTAGCAACAGTATTTATGCGTATGCCGAAGGTGAACGTGACCAGCGAAGACGGTTCATGATGACACTACTTAACAATAATGTGCGAGAGTTTGCCCGTCAGGAGATGAGCACTTACTGAAGCGTGTGGAATTGTATACTCAGGATTGAGCCTTGAAGCCACGATAAAGAGCAATAGTAGCGTTTTTACACACATATATCGATAGGTTGGTTTTGTGGAAACGACAACCTTATCTCATCTCACCAGAAACACACACACAGACACACACCTGTAGCAGTCGAAAGGCTTTTTGTATGCAAAGGAACCCACGCCAGCAGTGTGTCGAACCCTAAATCCCGCCGTCGTCGCCATAGTAACGCGGCGAGCGTTGTGCACGGTGATGTGCTGTTGTTTTCTAGCATTCTCATGTACATTATGAATGGAAAGAAGGAAGGAAGGCGCTATACAAAGAATTGATAAATGAACTGTGAATGATGTTAAAACAAAAAACCTACTCACACGTGTGTTGTTTTTTTTGTTGTTCGGGTTTTTTTTAAGACTTCATTTTGCACTGTCGATAAGGGGTTTTGCAACGGCGGAAAGAAACACATTATTTCACTTCCGAGGACGGCCGGCTGCTTTCTTGCTCGTGGCCGACTGCTTGTCTTTGTTCGTTTTGTTCTGCAACAGTGGGTGCACATCGTCGATCGGTGCATTATCGAGCGCGATCTCGTACTGGCTCGTTTTGCGCTTCTTCATTAACGGTTCGTTTTCCTTCATCGAATCCGGGCCACCGCTGGCGCCGCCGCCACCACCACCACCGCCGAGTCCTCCGACCGAAGCACCAAATCCACCGCCGAGCGTATCGTTGTCCTGCGAACCCCAGCCATCCTCGGGATCCTCCACCTCCGGTGCCATCGGTAGAAACTGTAGCGCATGCTCATCCTCGTACTCCTCGTCCGAGCTGCAGAAGGCGGCGATCGGTTCGGCGGATACGACGTCCACCTCCACCTCCTCGTCCTGCTTCGATTCGGCCGCCAGATCGACCGACTTGTCCTCGTCGGTAATGTCAAACTCCGATTCGCGCTCCTCATACTCGACGTTTTCATCCAGCTCCTTAAAGTCGGGCGCAAAGGCGGACCAATTTTCGACCTGATTCTGGGCCCAGATAGACACCAGCCCGGAGCTGATGCTGGCAATGATCGGCCGCACCGGATGCCAAACCACGTCCAGCAGCAGCTCGCCCTTGGTGCCGTGCAGAATCTTTACCAGATTTCCGATCGATTTCTCCCACACGTAGAGCGCGTGCTGCCGGGCGCTGCCGGCACAAATATATTCACCATCGCCCGAAAAGCAACACTTTTTCCACGTTGTCCTGCAAGGGGAAGAATCGCAAGGAGGGGATTTTGTGTAGCTGTTTCATTGCGGCAAATGCGATGTGTGGCTTACTTATTAACCAGATCCTGTAGCTTCTGTATCGGTTCGGGTTCACCGTCCTTCCCGCACGTGACCACCTCCTTGGAGTCGTACACGCGAATGACACGGTCGGATGTGTTCACCAAAAATGCCCTACAAACAAGAAAAGCACATTGGCATTCGAACGTTTCGCGCTCGTTAAACCCCTGATGCACTTACTCTCCTCGTCGGGCAAACTCTATGCTCTTGACGGCCGTCACACTCGAGCTTCCCAACACGATCTTAAAGCTGGCCACGATCTCGAGCGTATTGGCATTCAGCACGAGAATTTTGCCCTTCGCATTGCCTGTGTAGATGTGTTCCCCTCGACGATCGAATGCAGCGACAATATTCAAATCACCCTGCGCGATGGGATCAAAACTTACAAAACTGTCCTCCCGTTTCGTTTACCTCCACTTACATCATTATCCAGCGGTAGACACTCGTGCTTACCACCGATGTCCACCAGGATCGCGGCATACCGCATCGGACAGACCAGAAATTTGTGATCGTTCCTTGGGTGGAACTGTACCTTCAGTATCGGCGACGGGAACCGGTACTTGTGCTCGCAGTCACCGCTCAGCACGTCCCAGATGCACACGTTGTTGTCGGTCGAGGCGGACAGCAGCTTGTGACCGTTGCGCGACCAGCACAGACTGCACACCGGATGGACGTGGGCAGAGATGATCTTTGCGATACCGCGCGTTAAAAAGTCCCAGATGACCACCCGACCATCGTTGCAACCGACGGCCAGCAGGGTGCCGTACTTGTTGAAGGCGCACGTTACCGCCAACGATATGCAATCCAGCGAGCCATCGAATTCTTCCGGATAGTTTTGGCCGAACGATTCTGTGGATGAGACACGGTACAGCTTTAGCAGCCGGTGCGGTTTGCTTGCGGACACTTCGCCTTACCAAGCAATTCTAGATTCATCGCTGTTTCATGCGGGAAGGTGCACGATTTATGCAGGTAGATCACAAACGAAAGCACAAGCCGAATATGGCTTCCCTCTATCCCGAATGCGACAGGGCAACAACAATCAACAAACGCTTTATGATGTAAACAAACGCTTGGCGCACTTTGGCAGTGTTGCCAGATGGTGCTGTTTTACCGAAAACGCTATGAAGGTTTGTTTGAAGCGTTTTTCGAATTTAAATCTTTTCCTTCGGGTGTTTTAATTTAATTTTCTTTCCCCTATCAAACCCAACACTCTTTTTTTACCACCTTTTCAGTGTATTTAGTACTGTAGCATACCCAACTTTAGTTCTAGCGTGCTGCAAAGCCGTTCCCTTTGGGCGCCTTCCTTTAAACTCTGCGCATCACCGGCAAGCAACTCTTTAATTAGCTCTCGCTTACGAATGAAAAACAGCAAGTTGCAGATCAGTGTGAACCCGTCGCCTGGGTTCGCTTCGTTCGTCACACGAATCGTACCCAGATTGGCCACTATCTGCTTCGCGTTCGCTTCCAGCACCTCCAGAAAGGGAACGTTACCCCGTTGGCCCAAGCAAAGCAGTGCCTTCAGCACCGCCTGATCGATCGCAGGTTTGCACAGCAGATTGGGCAACATCTTTAACCAGAGCGTAAACAGCTCCTGGCCGTACCGACGCCACAGTGAATCGTTTAGCACAATGATGTCGCAAAACAGTACCAGAATGCGGTTGCGAATGTCCTGCGGAAGCTTCGCCGTTATGTACACCTCCAGCAACGTTTTGAGCAGTTCGCGGGATTCCTGATTAACCGACATACCGTCGGTGTCGAGCAGCATGTAGCGAAGCACCTGCAGCAACAGATTGGTCGCTTCGGCCCCCCGGAACTTCCAGTTCAACACGCACCGTTTCACGTACTCCACAATCTTCGTGTACGCCTGGGACTTTTTCTTTGTGCCGCGAAACTGTTCGTGAAGGCAGCAGTAAAAGTAGCAGATGTTGAAATTGTGCCGGTAGCAATGATCATCCACCGTTTGTTCGGCCACAAGCGGTGCGGTCGTTTTGGAGCGTTTCGCTTGGCTCTTCACCTCCGTGCCGGACTGGTAGTAGGGAAACCCGCCGAGGATGTGGTTACAGAATTTGGAACCGTACTCCCCACGGAACCATCGCTTCATGTCCTCGTTATTCGTTTCCCCGCAGTACAGAACGATCAAATCCCAAAGCTGGATGAAAATGGCCATTAACAGTTCGAGCGTTGCTGCCGCTTCCTGTGTTAGGGCATGCTCCTGAACCGCATCGGATCCGGTGCCGAGTGGGCGAACCTCTAGCCACGATTCGAGCAACACGGGCATCAGCATCTCGACGTACATTTTTAGCTTTCGACCGTCGTCGACACGATCACCGAGCGATAGTTCTTTGTCGGTTCCTGTCGATTTGCGGAACAGTACGTCCATCGGGCAGACTGTGTACAAGTGTCGCCTTTGCAGCGGCATAAACATGGTTGATGTCCCATCGAAGACGTAATTCACCTGAACCGCCCTGTTCGGTTGATAATCGGAAACTTTCGAAGCAAATCTGTAAAAACAAAAACCATTTGAGATTTTTCAATGACAAATATGTTTCAATGATGCTTACGGATTGTCTGCATCTTCCGCTGGGCGGGAGAGTGATTCTTCTAGCGGTTCCATCGATTGATCCTTCAACGTTTTGCTGTCGATGAGTATTTTCAATATTCCCGTCAGCCGGGACAGGACCTTCACACGCCAACGCGTACTGGTCGATTGTTTGTCCAGATTGATCGTTAACGTACGGCCCGGTTTCGTTTCCGTTCGTAGCTTTGAAATCATGTCCAAAAATTGTGGCAAAATCTTGTCCCGATTGGCCACAACCAGCTCCGGCAGGTACTGCAACAGCACGTCCAGTAGCAGGAGCGAATCTTCCTGGATGCGCGGCTGAATGTGGGTCATGCTGCAGCGCAAAAAGGACAGCAGCACTTCGTAGTACGGTACCATTACCGATGGTCCACACGCGGTCAGTATGCAGCCGAGCGTTTTGTACGAATCCTTGCGCACGTCATGCTCCACGTCGATGGACAAGCTTGCCACGTCTTTCACCACCGAGCTAAGCATCCGCAGCAGCTCGGACGGCATTTTCGTGATGATTTCTCGCACACCTCGTAAACCGTCGACTTTGGACGACACATTGTTGAGCTTCAGCTTGGCGAGGCAATCCTTCAGGCTGAGGTATTTGCTCGACAATACAGCGGCATCGGTGAGGTTTCGCTGCTTCAGCTGATCCGGTACGACGATTTTGCGTACTTTAAAGTTGGTCTTGGTAACGTTAGTGCCCTTGGGAAGTTTGGCTGCTTTGAGCTTAATTTTGGATTTTTCTGCTTTCTTAAATTTTCTTGAATTTCCACCCATTTTAAAAAGGGATTTGTAGGGAAAATGCAAAAGCGAGCACTCCGCAGTGGTTTCACCGCACCGGCAACCTAAACAAAACACGCGTGATTCGGTTATTTTGACATCTAGCGCACGTTTTTTGACTATCCCAAGCGTTTATTGCGCTTTTTTCACCGGGCTTTCAATGCAGAGCGATTGTTGTAAGTTTTTCACCGGGCCAATGTTATTTGTTCTCGCTCTGAAAAAAATCCGATCGTAAATAATATTGTATTTCTTTCAGTAATTACAACATTGGAATGAAAACTATCACATTTTATAATTTAAAACGTCCTGCAGGAACGCGCCCTATATTTTTTTGCTAAATTTTGATAATACACTAAAGCAAAAACAAATTATTTACATTGCAATAAGCGAAGGTGTGCCGTAGCTCCTCCGATCACTTCTTTTCCTTTTGCTCCATCTCTTCCAGCGCTTTCAGCAGTTCCTGATCGTGGCGCTCCCGTACATTGCGGATGCACTTTTCGATTTCGGCTCGATGCTGCGGGTTCTCTGGCGGGTACAGTTGCCGCCTAGTATCGGTTACCCACTTCTCGAAGTATTCCGGCTGATTGAACCAGTGGAACATTGCCACCGGGAAGGTCATATAAAGTGCCATTTTGCCAATTTCCAACGCCCATCCTCCCATTTCGAACGGTCCGGCCGCTGCAAGTGCACAAAGTTTCGTGAAGGTAAAGCTCTACGTTGATCAAATTGCTACAGCAATACTTACATAAAGTTTAATTTCACAAGAAGTGCGTGTGTTTTGTGGATTGTGTTTGTTGTTTTTGTGCAGCGTTTGACATTTCCGCGAGCCGTTTGACGTTTCATTCTTTTGTCTAAAAACAGTTCGCACGCCAGCACGAGTTTTCTTTCTGCGCGATAGAAAACTTTATTTTCTGCGTTGTTTATTAACCACAAACGGCAATCCCGGTAGTGAGCAGTGTCCAAGGCCCTCATAAACAATGGTAACTATTGATATTCGGTTTCTCATATGCATTACCTTACAAGCTGGAACAATCCTAACCTTCACCTCGCTTTGTTGTGATCGTACTTACTTGCAGGGTAAGAAAAAGTTTATCGACAAAAAGACTGCGGTCACTTTCCGCCTGGTAAACCGTAGCCAGCACGATCCGCTGTACGTGGATGAAACGGCTCCACAGCACGTACTGGTACCGGTGCGTGTGCCGCCAAAGTACGCGAATTTGGTTGCCAACAGTACCCGTCCGGTGGCCGAAGGGAAGGTAAGTAGAATCCACACCTAAGGTGAGGTGTTGCTCAGGATGCCCCTAATAATGAACAGTAATCGCTCTACTTTAGATTGATGCGGCAAAACGGAGGAAAGAGCAAGCAAAGTACGGAATCTTCTTCGACGACGATTACGATTATCTGCAGCATCTCAGGGAGCCGGACCGTAATGAAGTGGTTTGGGAACCGGTAAATGCGAAAGCTTCCACCAAGCAGCAGCCCATCAAACCCGAAACAAATGACGAAGAGGATGTCCGCATCAAGCTGCCCAGTTCGGTGTTCGCTTCCGAGTTTGAAGAAAAGGATGGTATCATGAAGAAGGCGGCCGAGGTGACGCGCGGTCCCCGTCCAGACTGGGATCCGGACGTAGTGGCCGCGCTGGACGAAGACTTTGATTTCGCCGATCCCGACAACGCGTTGGAGGATAATTTCATGGAGCTAGCGATGCAGCCGGGCGACGGTGATGACGATGAGGATGATGATTTCGGCGGCGATTTCGATGGCGAAGGCATGGAACATGAGTTCGATTCGGACGATATGGATGACGCTTACTCGGACGGGGAGGAACGGGATGGGCTGGGACCGCTCGAGGATGGTTTCGGCAGGGAGGAAACAAAGTCACGCTTTACCGAATACTCAATGTCTAGCAGTGTGATCCGGCGCAACGAGCAGCTAACGTTGCTGGACGATCGATTCGAAAAGTTCTACGAGCAGTACGACGACCCGGAGGTGGGACCGCTGGACTGCGAGGAAATCGAAGGGTACGTGGAAACGAACGACGACGTACTGTTGAACTGTGCGGAAGAGTTCAAGCGCAATCGGGATTTAAAGCTCGATACCGAGTTCGAGAAGCAGTGGATCCGTGCGCGGTAAGTGGGGACCGTCGTTATCGTGTGGTGTGGATTTCCGATACCCTTCAGTCCATGAAACATTCTCATCTTTCATTGCAGTCTTTCGAAGCTGCAAGAGGAACAGTCCGACGAGGAGGAGGTCGACATGGTAGTGGAGGTTGGGGAGCAAAAAAAGTGGGACTGTGAAAGTATCCTGTCCACGTACAGCAACATCTACAACCACCCGAAGCTGATCCAGGAACCAAGAAAGGCACGCAAAATTCTCATCAATCCCAAAACGGGTCTGCCCGAAAATGTGCTCGGTGCAGAGGGCGGTAAGCTGACGATGAAATCCATTGCCAAGCTCGAACAGGGCGAAAGGTAACTGAGATGCTGCTGCATTCTGCCCGTATAGCGATGCATACTAACTGTACGATCAATCGAACATTACAGCGATAAACCAACCGGTCCAAAATCTCTCTGCGACGGCAGTGTCATCTCCACCCTGAGCGTGCTCTCGATCCGGCCCAAGGATGAAACGCCCGAGGAAAAGCGTGAGCGGAAAAAGCTGCTCAAAGAGTACCGTGCCGAGCGTAGGATAGAGCGCAAGGCAAACACACTCGCATTCAAGCTGGAAAAGCAAATGCAGGAAAAGAGCAAGATTAACGGCAACGCAATTTCGGCCCAAAGGATCGTCTGAGTTTGGCGAGCACGGGCGAATTGTTTTGTGAAAGCCTTTCCATCTATGTTACTTGTATTAAAACTGCAGTTTGCTTTTGCTTCCATGTAAAAAAAATATATTCGCTTAATTTTCCACCATTTTTCTTTCAACTTCTACCGAAAATAGTAATTCACATTATGTCCAGGCTAGCGCCCATAGTGATCATATCAAAATAATGCGATCCATCGATGAGTCACAGTTTGTGTGTTCAGTGCACGATAAGACGGTGTGTAAAAATGGTGCTGCAGTAAAGTTGCTGATTGATTTTGCTATTGCACGTTTGTAAGTGATAACGTTGTGTAAGGTAAGATGGTTTACTAAACACCTTCAAGCAGCATTAATCTTCGCTCTTCATTGCAGTATCAGTGAGAGTGTCTGAGTGAATCATGAAAACTCCTGTATACAGTAAGAAGAGAAAACATTCTCAACTCTCTCTGCTTGTACAATCTCAAGTGGGAAAAAGCAGATAACATGTTTCCTATTATTGAAAATCAACAAACCAACGCCGGCAGTTGTGATTGCAGTGTGGTGTCTGCAACGGCTGGTTGATACAGTGCAGTGCGAGTGTCCGTTACAAAACCAATACACATCCATTCAAATTCGAAATGGATGCAACGTACCAAGCAATACAAGCGACAATTCTCGAAGGAAACGTGGATCGGCTGAAACAGTTGTTAGCGACCCACCAGATAGCCGATGGGGAGATACATTCGCAACTATCCGGGCCGTACGCCGAACTGACCCATCGCAACATAGTCTTATCGGAAGCAATGGAACACTTTGTCGAGTATGAGCTGGTGAAGGGTAGCTATCGAAATGCTCCTAACGAGCACCATGGGTCCGGTGCGGCAAAGAGTGCGGATTTAGCGGCTCGCACTGCGCATATGGTGCAGTGCATTGATCTTATCCTTACCGACCACAGCCCGGACTCGTACACGGACATAGATGAATTGCTGGTGGTGCGGCTACGGCACGTCTATGCCCATGTGTTCTTTCTCAAGACGCACCTACGCAGGCTGCCGCTGATGCAGCTGCAGTTTTGTATCGCCGTGTTTCTGAAGCTGGTTACAGGCAAACCGGTCAACGGGTTCGACGTGTACGCGTTCACCATCGATAAAGGTAGGTGGTAATTGACGGAGGCGGGGAGCCGTCCCCTCATAGTTAGGAAGGACTATCCAACTATATGCGGGCAAAAGGATAAGGAGTAGAAAAGGCCCATAAGTTGCAAGGAACACGCAAGCTTTCTTTTGTTCGAATAATTTACGGTTAGTTTAAATATTACTCTTTTGTCCTGACTGCTCATGCTCAAATTCCACCACGAACTTTCTTGTGGACTTGCTCTACTCCTTAGCCAAGTTAGGTCAAGAAAAAAGAAGAATTGTAGGGGCGGTAACGATGATTCTTCCCATTTTAGAGCGCTTAATACGCTTCCTGAAAACAATTCGAGATGCCATGACGCATGCTACACGGCCGGTGATAAGCGAGGATCACTACGTGCAATACGTTCAACATTTAGCTACCGGCCCCACTGCCCTTAAACAGCTCTCTCGCGCGCCCCCCAAACGCATTCGCACTTACATCCAGCGGCAAGTGAAAACGATTAATCCCTCCACATTGGAAGACATCCGGAAGCATGTACTGCCTTTCGCTGAATTACCGCCGCCCTCGAAACAGACGTTAAAATCGTTGTACGAAAAAACGATCGATTGGGACCATCGGAAGCGATCGAGTCGAACGTTCAAGGAGCTGCACGAAACATACTTCATCACGAAGCAGCACTACTCCATCCGTAAGGTGATCGAGTACATCGACGGTATGCGGGAAGGTCCGTGCAATGATCCACCGCACAGGCAACCGCCCGTCGCACCCTCGCCGACACGCATCCGTGCGATTAAGCGCACGCTGCAGGTGATTGGGGAGATGATCAAAAGCACCCGCGAATCGCCCAACATAACGGCCAAGCTGAGTCGCGTCCTGCAGCTGATCACATCCGAAGCGCTGGCCGAGCGGACGAAGGATTTGCGGCAATTTTTTAGCCACGGCTATTCGCTCGCCAAATGGGAGCTGGAAGCGGAACGGTGTGACCAGCTGGGGGCGGTGTTTCAGAAGATAGAAATCAATCTACGCGAAGCGCGCCGCTGGTTCGTGTACACTCAGACGCAGCAGAATCTACTGATCTATCGGCGGTATTTGGCGTACCTGAAGAGATTTCGCACCATCGAAGCACTGCGCAGCTATATCGCTTTCGTCGGAACGGAATTTAAGGGCAGTCTGATTGAAACGTACGCTCCCGAGCAGCTAACCGAGGCCAAACTGCTGGTGCAGTACATGCTGGACAGCTCGGCAGAATCATCGCTCATCGATCCGGTAACGAAGGACGACTTAAAGTACATCGTAAAGGATCTACAGCTGCGCATCAACGCGATTCGCATGGAGAATGCATCGGTCGGACGCACGATCGATGAGTTCTTTTTCCTCGAAAGCTACATCCGCCAACCGACGGCAACGGTGGACCGAGTGCGACAAACCGTCCGCTACATACTGTCCCACACGCAGCTCGCCCGTCGCCACAAGCTGGTGCAGAAGACGGATTTGATGTATGCCCGTGAGCTGCTGGCCCGTCTACAGCTGGCCGAACCGGACGACACGCGTCGCTACATGTGGAGCACCATCTGGACACGCTTATCGAAGGAACAGTTCGGCGGGCTAGACACACTGGTGGGCCGGACTGAGCAACGGGTCGATGTGGCGCTCGATGCAACGGTGAAAACGATGCACGCCCTTCATCTGCCGCTGGACGATGACGAGTACGTGCAGTTTGTGAACCGCCGGCTGGCGAAAAGCTACTACGGCAATGTGTTTGTGCTGGATAACAAGTATCGGGTGTTGAAGGAGATCGTGAAGGATCGACGGGCGCAACAAACCGCCGGCAGGCGTGATGTGCCGCTACTGGAGCAGCTAAAAACGCTCCGCAAGCAGGACGAACACATGTTCCAGCGCATGTTTGACGGTTTGCTCGACAGCATGGAGCAGATATTGGGCCGTTGCGATCGAACCACCGGCATCCTGCCCGCCGTTACCGATCAACTAGCGCTCGAGTATTGTCTGCTGGAAGCGTCGGAAATACTTTGCAACTTGGCGCTGTTCCGTGAGAATGCAGCGGACCTAGCGACGATGCCCATCCCAGTCGTTACGGGGCGAAATCTGCGCAACTATCTGGCACACGATATGCTGGCGTACGACACACTCACAGCCTGCACGAACGCGGTCGTGTTAAATGCACGGTATTTGGTAGAGCATCGGTTTAAGTTGTATGGTGCGGCTGGAGCAGCGACAAAACTGACCCCATCGTGCAAGGACCCGCCCGGAGAGACGGTGGCCAAAAGGCTGCAATTTAAAGAAATATTTCAACAGCAAACCGAGTGGACAGTGGAACAGGTTGAGTTTTTCCAAACTGTTACAAACTTTCAAACCTCCGTCCTGCAGCAACGCATCCACGACGCAAGTGAAACGAATTCTAGCGTCGATCTGCTGCTCTTGGGACGTAACACTCTCGATCAGGAAATCGTGACGATTGCGCTGCATGCAAACCCTTCTCAATTTATCGACCAGCTGCTCAACTATGAAGCGAATAGTTCCAATTTTTTCCACCTTCTCATCCGGTATTTTAAACGTGACGATTTAGTTACAAAGATAAGGCTGTTGCTAGACAGTCCCGAACGGTTTTGCACGAACCTAGCGCTAAGGTATGGGTTGGTGGAGGTATTACGGTCGCTGTGGAGCCGTGGTGTGAACGAGCAAGCAATGAAATCGATCATTACCACCGAAATGTCCACCATCTTTATGCGATACTCGTCAGAGTCGATACGCGAGCTCGTGCTCCTGTTCCCGGCCGAGTGGTTCGTGCAGCTGTACGATCATCTCGGCAACACGGTACTTCACTGGGCGGTGTTGCGCTCCGATCTAGAGCTGCTGCAATTTGTGCTGTGCCGCTACAAAATGCTTCTCAGGTCGAAGAACAAGTTCGGCGACGTTCCGCTACTGATCGCCGTCCGATATCACGAGGACGTGGTAGTGCAGCTGCTGCTAGATCACGGTGCCGATCCTTGGATCGAGCCAAAAATCGTACAAACGATAGCAACGCAAAACAGGCGGCAACTATTGCAACGGTTCCCCGTCGATATCGGTCGGATCGTTGCTGCACAGGCGGACGGCTACGCTAATAATCCGCTCAGCGCGGCCATTAAAGCAAACAATTACGAATTGTTTGTGGAGCTGCATAAACGGTTCCGGTATGAGCTTCACAAAGGAGATCTGCTCCATGTAGCTGCTCGTTTTAACAGGGTCCAGTTTCTGCAGTACATACTAACGGAACGGCAAACTCAGGGCGCGGACGGGCCGATCGTAGTTGATTCAATCAGTCCGGACACTTCCTTTACCCCGCTCATGGTAGCATGTGCCACCGGACATTTTGAAGCTGCGCAGCTACTGCTACAGCATGGTGCGAATGGGTTGTTTCAAAATGTAACCAATACCAGCCCCTGGCACTGTGCCGTACATGGCGGGAATAGAGCCATCCTTGCGCTGTTGCTAGCGCTGAACCCGGCGGTGAACGTGAATGCGGTAACGCGAGATAAACGCTCGGCGCTCAGTATCGCCATCGAGTCCGATCAAAGTGAAGCGCAAATCGACTTCCTGCTCACCACGGCCGGTGTGATGGTTCAGGCCGAGCACGTGCTACACGCCTGCCTGCACGGAAAGCGGAACATGCTGCAGCTGTTCCTCAACCGTCAGCCAGCACACATATCGGCGAAAGACTTTCTGCAGCGCAGTCCTCTGATGATAGCAGTCATTTTGAACGATGCTACCACGGTCCAGTACCTGCTCGATCGTGGTGCCGATCGTAATGCGGTGAATCTGCTTGGCATGAACTGTTTGCACGTGGCGGCGTTAAACAATTTGGCGGGTATAACAAAAGTGCTCCTAGCGGCGCAGGTTGACCGTGAGGCAGAGGACAATTTCGGCCGTACACCGCTGGTAGTTGCACTGGAAGCCGAACATCTTACGATCGTGGAAAAATTGCTACACAGCGGAGCCAGTCCGGAGAGTGCATATGGCTACCGATTTAAAAATCATCGTAATGCAACGCTGCTGCACAAGTTTACGCTGGAGAAACGACCTCGGGTGGTAGAGTATTTGGTTAAAAAGCTCCAATTTCCAACGGATTTAGTCGACGATGACGGTAAAACAGCGGAAATGTTAGAAGAAGAATAAAAGTTTGTATTTTGATAACAGTAACGCGGAGGTGTTTTGTGTTGGAAGAGATGTAACAGGTTTGACACGCCTGGCCCGTAATCTCACTCATTCACTCATCCCCGCTCATCCCGTTCTGCACCGGACGGGCTCTCATCATCAACGGGGATGTAGCTCAGTGGTAGAGCGCTCGCTTCGCATGTGAGAAGTCCCGGGTTCAATCCCCGGCATCTCCAGAACTTTTTTCCTGTTGTGGGGTGGGTTTAGTTTGGTGATTGGATTAGCATCATCAATTCCTTATTTTATTCCTTATTCCTTAACATTTAGAATCGTTCATTTTAAAACTCGACTTGATTGAACAAAGTAAAAAGTTTTTTTACGGTCACATTTCTTTATTACTATGGTAATGGTAACAGGTTTGCAATTGTAATTTTTGGTTGAGATAAGCAATAGGGTAGCTTCTCCAGTTTTCGGCAGTGTACCTATTTTCAGCAGGTAGACAAAAATAGCAAAATTATGGGATAAATCGCTAAAGAAATGATCTTTCAACTACTATTAAAGGAATACATCATTGTTTATTCTTTCAATAGGAAATTTTGACGCATTTAGATCGATATATAGTTACGCATAATAAGACACCGTCAAGTCGCCACGCGCGCACTTTCCGACGCGCATGTCAACAGCGAGCTGGCAACCGGACCCGACACGTGGACACGCGCTTCCGCTCCACGACAGCCGCTACCAGTGAACCAGCCAGGTCAGCTTAACGCCAAAGCGGGTCATTTGAAACATATTCCAGCCGATGTTAGTTAGTTACGATTCAGAGATCAGGGAATAAAGTAAGCTTTTTGTAAAAAGTACTCCCACCGTGTCGTTTCTATAACTGGCGCAGCCGTACGGAGTCAGCTGAGTGAAAGACTGTGATAACAGTGGAAAAATAACGGACAAACAAAACCGTTGTTAAAGTGTTCCCGCATAAAACAGTTTGTGTAACGCAACCTGAGCATTCGCGACAAGCAGACGTCTTCGTCGTCGTGGAATTGAGGAACCCCCTGCAGACTTCACCTGGAGAACCAGCATCGTCAGCCCGGCTTACGCTACACGACAGCAAAACAAATCGTAAGTATTTTTTTCTTTTCTTTGCGTTTACGAAAAATCGTAAATCGAAAGCGCACTACCAGATAGACGCTTCGATTGAAGACGCGTATTCAGCAGTGAAAGTGTTAAAATTATTTGCGTCCCTAAATATTTAGGTAGGGAAGTGACAAGTGTTGTGAACTTCCAACAATCACGTTCCGCACTACCAGATAGACGGAGGTGATTAGCTTAAAGCCACTACCAGATAGAGCTTTAGGTTTCAATCAATAATTAATGCCAAACTTCAAAGACAAGGTGTTTAAGAAGGCACAAGCATTGCTTCAGGAAAAAGGTTTCAATTCTGAAACTAGTTCAGAATCAGAAGAAAGTGCAGTGTCTGGAGAATATTCCCACGTACCCATAGAAAATTTGGATTTGTCTCTTGATAACCTTGATCTCGCAATGAATTCTCAAGCTCAATCTATCCCAACGGAGAATTTGAGTGACCAGTTGGCTAGTATGATACAAGTTATGGAGAATATTAGTGCAAGGTTAACGCAACATGATTTACAATTCCAAAGTATCTGCGAAAACCAGCGAGTAACTAATCACCCAAATGAACCTATCATTCGGGGAGTGACAATGGCAGGTGATCCGTTCCGTATCCCTGACCCCATTAAAATGTTGCCCACTTTTAATGGCAATAAGAGACAACTGTATAGTTGGCTTGAAACAGCACAAAAAACGCTAGATTTATTCGGAAACCTAGTGGCACCCAATATTTTTGAAATCTACGTGACTGCTGTTATAAACAAAATTGAGGGGCATGCTAAGGATATACTATGCACAAATGGGAACCCCAAAACATTTGATGATGTAAAGAAAATTCTAACAGGGACTCTTGGTGATAAACAAGAGCTTTCTACCTATAATTGCCAACTATGGCATAACAAAATGGATAATGGCAATGCGCATAAGCATTACCAGAAAACAAAAGAAATCGTTCACAACATAAAATCATTAGCAAAGCAAAATCCAAAGTATGATCAACACTGGGATGCCATAAATGATTTTATAGACGAATACACCCTAGCAGCATACGTTAGCGGGCTGCAAAAACCATATTTTGGGTACGTACAAGCTGCAGAACCCAAAACAATAGAAAATGCGTATGCATTCATATGCAAGTTTTCCTCAAATGAGTTAAGTAAGAATCTCACTGAAGATAACAAACAATACTCTCGAGCTTCGAGTAGCCTTCGAACTGCAGTGTCTGAAAACAACAAAGGTCTACCCGGAAAAAAAATCTATAATGCAAAAAATGTACAACCCCTGCGACAGGATTACAAACTTCAAAAACCAACTAACACAGATCCGCCTACCGAACCTATGGAAATAGGGTCATCTAAGAGCAGATTAACTTTAAACAAGAAGCAAATTTTTAATGCAGAAATAACACAGCCTTCTGATAATGACGATTCCGAGACTGAGGAGGGATTGGACATAAATTTTTGCTTAACTCTCCCAGAACTCGAAAATACATAAATTACTTACCTTACATTACATCAAGTAATCAATCAAACAAAAGTTTGAAAATTTTGATTGATTCCGGTGCAAATAAAAATATAATACGACCAGGAATACTATCAAATGTTAAAACAATAACTGGCACTAAAATAAACAACATTGCTGGATGCCAATACGTTAATAAGAAAGGAAGTATCAACTTACTAGGCGATAAGCTTCCAAACCAAATATTTTATGAAATGCAGTTTCACGATTTTTTTGACGCACTGATTGGATCAGAATGCATGGCTAAGAACAAAGCCAAAATAAACTTCGAAGACGAAACATTTGAAATCGGAAACATAAAATTGAAATACGAAAAATATTTTCCTACACAAAAATTATATTCGCACCATATAGAAATGGAAACGACAGTTAATGGTGACTGGTTAGTACCAACATTTCAAAAACTTTGTAACGGAGTTGTGATTGAGCCTGGCTTATATAGAGCCGATAATAACAAAACAATCACCAAAATATTAAGCACACAAAACGTTCTACCTATTATTAAAGGAAAATTGAACTTAACAGTAAACAATTTCGAAACGGTTTCTCCCATTCCATTGCAAAGAGAAAGTGGAATTACAAAACAAAATCTGAATGAAATAATACGTACCGACCATTTATCATTATTAGAAAAAGATAAATTGTTTGAAACAATTATGGCTAATCAAAAAGTTTTATTAAGAGCTGAAGAGAAACTTACAGCAACATCGGTGGTAAAACATAAAATTTTAACCACTGATGATAATCCAGTCTACACAAAGTCATATCGATATCCACACGCTTATAAATATGATGTAGAAGAGCAAATCAAGGAATTACTCGATAACGGAATCATTCAACATTCAATTAGCCCTTACTCATCACCAGTTTGGGTTGTTCCAAAAAAACTAGATGCGTCCGGAAAACGTAAGGTACGCGTTGTTATTGACTATCGTAAGATCAATGACAAAACGATAGATGATAAATTCCCCATACCTCAAATAGAGGAAATTCTAGATAACCTTGGAAAATCGGTTTATTTTACCACCCTTGATTTGAAATCAGGATTTCACCAAATCGAAATGGATCCTGATCACCAAAAAAAGACAGCTTTTTCAACGGCTCTAGGACATTTCGAATTCACAAGAATGCCTTTTGGCCTGAAAAACGCTCCGGCAACATTCCAAAGGGTTATGAATAATATTTTAACAAATTTTATCGGATCGATTTGCTATGTGTATTTGGATGATATTATCATAATTGGGAAGAACCTAGAAGATCATCTAGACAATGTTTCAAAAATACTTAAAAGATTAAGTGATTTTAACCTAAAAATTCAATTAGATAAGTGTGAATTTCTTCGCCGAGAAACAGAATTCTTAGGGCATGTCATCACTTCAGACGGCATTAAACCCGATCCAGACAAGATTAGAAAGATTAAAGATTGGAAGCTTCCACGAAGTCAAAAAGAAATAAAACAATTTCTAGGACTCGTTGGTTATTACCGACGATTTATCAAAGACTACTCAAGAATTACAAAACCTCTTACCAAATACTTACAAAAAGATAAAGAAATAAATGTAAGTGAAAAAGAATATGAAGAGGCATTCGAAGGATTGAAAAATATTTTAGTCTCGGATCAAATCCTATCTTACCCTGACTTTCAACATCCTTTTATATTAACAACGGATGCAAGCAATTACGCTCTTGGTGCCGTTTTATCACAAGAAATTGATAAAATCGAGAAACCCATTGCTTTTGCTAGCCGTACCCTGAACAAGACCGAGTTGAACTATTCCACAACAGAAAAAGAGGCTTTAGCCATCATGTGGGCAGTAAACAAATTCAAACCCTACCTTTATGGTAACAAATTCACTTTAGTTACTGACCATAAACCCCTAGTTTTCATAAAAAATTCAAACAAGAATGCTAAATTGCTTCGATGGCGTTTAGATTTGGAAAATTATGATTACGACGTTGTATATAAAACAGGAAAGACCAACGTAGTGGCTGATGCGCTCAGTAGAAAAGTCGAAATAAACGCTAACGAAATAGAAAATAGCGTTACGATAGATGAAGTATCGCTGGAAAATAATTCCAGTTCTGCTGACACAATACATTCAGCCAGAACATCCGATGATTATTATTTACATTTAACAGAAAGAGCCATCAATACTTACAGAAATCAAATTATTTTCAAAATTACAAATTCAGAATCCGTTGTCAAAGAGCAAATTTTCCCAGGTTACACGAGGACCACTATTTGTTCAACATCGTTTAATACTAGCAAAATTACAAATTTTTTGAAAGAGCATTCAAATGGAAAACAGAATGCTTTGCTAGCCCCTGAATGTTTACTAAATGTAATCCAACATTCATACAGAAAAAGCTTCTGCAATTCGAACTGCCATTTCGTTATTACGCAAAATATGGTTGAAGACGTGACATCAGAGACAAGGCAAGACATTATTATACGAAAAGAGCACGAAAGAGCACATAGAGGTATGACAGAAGTTGAAAGACAACTTAAACGCTCTTACTTTTTCCCAAACATGATTAAAAGAATCAAACAGCTAATTAATTCATGTACAATTTGTACTCAACATAAATACGAGCGAAAACCATATAATATAAAAATTTCCTCACGCCCAGTAGAAAACGGTCCGTTTCATAGAGTCCACATGGATATTTTTGGAATGGATAAACATTATTATCTTTCTTTAATTTGTGCATTCTCAAAGCACCTTCAGCTTATAGAAATCACATCCAGAAACATGACGGATATTCGCAATGCCCTTTCACAGTATTGCAGAACTTTCAGACCACCCAGAAAAATTATTTGCGACCATGAAGCCGCTTTCACTAGCATTCAATTTCAAGAATTTCTATCTAACTTTGGTACCGTCATCGAATTCGCCTCGTCGTCAGAGTCGAATGGTCAAATAGAAAAAACTCACAGTACTATAATAGAACTTTTTAATACAAACAAACATAAATTTAACGACAGTCCATCGTCAGAGATAGTGCAAATAGTGAACTCTTTATACAATGATACAGTGCATACAGTCACTACTTTCACTCCAAACGAAATCATTTTCAACCCAGGTTATACGACGAATCCTGCAGAAATGACTGAAAATGCGAACAAAATTTTTCAAGAAGTCACAAAAAGGCTTCAAGAAGCTGCTAAAAGAATGGAAAAAAATAACGAAACAAAAGAAAATCCTCCTGTTGTAAATGAAGGAGAGGATGTGTATATTAAGAAAAATACAAGAAAAAAACTAGACCCACGCTTTTCAAAAGCAAAATGTTTGCAAAATCAAGACAAAACTATCAAAATTGCACCGAGAAAAGTAAAACGTAGCAAAAATAAAATTCGACGCATAAGACATTAATTATACATGAAACTAATATTACTTTATCTTTACAGGAACAAAATAAGGATTGGGACCTAACACTGAAGGCATACCAGTACCATAACTATCTGTTTTCTCTTTCAGCATTCTTCCGAAGAAGGCAATAGTCCGGACGATAAGGAGTCTTATTTTTATGAAAACAAATCAGTTTAATATCGTGAAACATAACCATTATAACGTAAAAAAAAAAGGTAGAGAAAATGAAATTATTAGGGGTAGAGAAAATGAAATTATTAGGGTTGATTTTCATTTTGATGCTATGTAATACAAATGCACAAGAACTAAAAATAACAAATTTAATAGATCAACCAATTCTCATACTAGAAAAACATCCATGTAAAATGCAAATAGGTAACATTAACGTAGTTCATGAAATCAACTTAACAGACATCGAAAATACTATAAATCAGTTAACTCAAGTTGTTTATAGACCAACCAATAGTTCCCTATCCATAATCGCGAAACATAAAATCAGTAATTTGCAATCAAGTTTAATTCACATAAAACCAAGGAAACGTTTAACTAGGAGCATAGAAGCTATAGGGTCGGCTTGGAAATGGATCGGAGGAAGCCCAGATGCTCATGACCTGCAGATTATTAATAGTACAATGAACGAACTCATTAAAAGCAACAACATGCAATTTCTCGTCAACGAACAACTCGGAAACAAAATTAAAGCACTTACAAGCGAGATGGAGCAACTCATAGTACGGAAAAACGACATCGTTCTGAATGAATTTGACATGTTGATGGCATTGATCAATATAGATACGATCAACAATATACTAGACAATATACTAGAAGCGATATCGTTGTCTAAAATGTCAATAACAAGCATCAAACTATTGTCTCCTCAAGAAATCGCCATAGTAATACAACTTTTAGCAGATCAAGGAGTTAAGACAGATGTTCCCGACGAAGCCATTACTTACGTTACACCTAAAATCGCAGTTAATCGTGAGAAGCTGTTGTTCATCCTTAAGGTCCCTGAGTTACAAAAGGATGAATCAAAAATAATTGAAATCTTTGCGCTCAATCACAATAATTCCACAATTAAACGATATCCGAGGAACCTTCTGCAATACAAACAGAAACTATACACAACAACAAAACCAGAAGAATACGTGCAAAAATACGCCTATGCTTTGGAATTTAAAGACGAATGCATTTATCCTATGGTAATGGGGAGAGAAAGTAATTGTATAGTAACTCCGCAATACGCAAACACGTCCATGCTAATAGCAGATAATCTCCTGTTGATTGAGAACGCAGACAGACAGCTCATCAAATCCGATTGCGGCCCTAATGATAGGATACTGACAGGAAATTTTTTACTCACGTTTTCAAATTGTACAATACAATTCCAAGATAAGAAATTTACATCAAAGGAAATTCATGTAAAAAATCCTTCAGTATCTGGAACAACGTTCAACATCGCAATCCATCGGAAAGTTGTAGAAACACCTTTGGCGTCCCTAGACAATAGAACATTGACAAATCGCAAACACATCGAACACATCTACTTGGAACAGTACAAAAACGTTAGTTGGAATTGGAGCCTGTTAAATGGAATTGGAATTTCCACTGCCGTATCTATAACCATGATCATTATTGCCTATGTCTATTTCAGTCACCTCGTCTCTGCTATTTTATCCCAAGTCGGAAAAAGGAAACACCGCATTCGGAATGAGTCCCGTAGCCATCGTAGTGCAGATTATACCGTGGGAAGTTCGAACGCGTGAGGGCACGCTTTTTCACCCCCCGGAGGAGTTACGCATAATAAGACACCGTCAAGTCGCCACGCGCGCACTTTCCGACGCGCATGTCAACAGCGAGCTGGCAACCGGACCCGACACGTGGACACGCGCTTCCGCTCCACGACAGCCGCTACCAGTGAACCAGCCAGGTCAGCTTAACGCCAAAGCGGGTCATTTGAAACATATTCCAGCCGATGTTAGTTAGTTACGATTCAGAGATCAGGGAATAAAGTAAGCTTTTTGTAAAAAGTACTCCCACCGTGTCGTTTCTATAACTATATACCGAAATATCGAAATGTTTGGCAGTTTGATGTACAAAATGGTCAACATAAAATTAATTATTTAACTACTTTCTATCAAGAATTTTAGCAAAGTAAGAGTAGAAAATTGTTTAAAATATTTTTCTTTAACTAATTACACCTTTTCGAGTGTTTCAAATCGTCTATTCGTGATGCTGAAAATAGGAACACATTCTACCCAAAATAGGAGCAAACCCAAAGTTTGCATTTTTACTAATATTTCTACAAAACTGGGTTTAATCAATAAATCATGAACGCTGAAACATTCTTCGATAGTTCTACAACCAAAATAATACGTCCTTTATTCAAAATTACTGAGTTTAATAATTGTATTTGTATTTATTTCTGATCAGCTGCACCAACGTGCCGAAAACTGGTACAGTTACCCTGTTTGAATTCAAACTTCTACAACAACAAAACACTTCCTGTCAAAAATGCTTGTTCGAATATGACGTCAACAGCAAGCACAGATGGTCGAACCTGGTGCTTTGAATCGATAGAAAGTCATAACAACCATAAAAACACTCTCTCGCAGTCAGTGTTGTTTGTCTCCAATTTTCCTTCACGATGGCTAGCAGCAGTGTGCCACTGTTGCGAAATTCGTTGCAAAAAGGAAAATACGTTACACCGTTGTGGGTAAGTTTTCCAAAACATGAATAATGTTTTCCCATTACAGCATCCTCACATCGTACGATTCACCCCTAAACCCCCCTCCCTCCCCGCGAATCATACTGATTATGAAACATATCTCCTGATGGAAAAATGCGTCTTTTACTGACTGACCTTCCATACTTTCAGATCCCTCAGCAATGCAAACACAGTGCGGCAAGTGCCACCAACCAGTTGGAGAAGATACGCGAGCGGCTCGAAAGTGGTCCAAACTTTCAGGACTTTGTGCAGCATCCGGACTACAACAAGGAGGATTGGTCCGCGTACGAAGGGAAGCTGCGGCGCGAGAAGGGTGAAAATGATCGGCTGCGTTTGCCGCCCTGGCTGAAGACAAAGATTCCGATGGGTAAAAACTTTACCCGCATCAAGGAACAGTTGCGCGAGCTCAAGCTGGCAACGGTGTGCGAGGAAGCAAAGTGTCCGAACATTGGCGAATGTTGGGGAGGTGGCGAGCATGGCACACAGACGGCCACTATAATGGTGAGGAGCATGGTGGGAAGATGTTTTCGCTACTGCGCCACTGATAAGCAGCGCCTCTTACCGAGACGCTTCTTATCAATGAAAGTGAACGTGGTTAGGTTACGCGCTCAAATCCAAAGTTAATGGTTGTGTTTTAGTTGATGGGTGACACCTGCACACGAGGATGTCGATTTTGCAGTGTAAAGACGGCACGTGCACCACCGCCCCTGGATCCGGCCGAACCGCTAAATACGGCCACGGCCATAGCATCGTGGGGATTGGATTACATTGTGCTTACATCCGTCGATCGGGACGATTTGCCCGACGGCGGATCTAGGCATATTGCTGCAACGATTAAAGAAATTAAGAAGCAGTAAGTGTTACTGGGCTTTGGATTAAATTCAAACAGCCCCAAGCCTCTTAACAAACCGTTACTGAATATTCTGAGTTTCCCCCTAGGAATCCACGTATCTTCGTCGAATGCCTGGCACCGGACTTTCGAGGTGACCTGGAGTGCATCGAAACGGTCGCCATGTCGGGATTGGATGTGTACGCGCACAACATCGAAACGGTGGAAGCCCTCACACCGTTTGTCCGCGATCGTCGGGCCCGCTACCGCCAGAGTCTGGAGTGTCTGGCGAGTGTGAAGCGCTTCAACCCGAATCTCATGACCAAATCCTCCATTATGCTTGGGCTGGGCGAAACGGACGAGCAAGTGGAACAAACACTCATCGGTACGGCCAATCGGGTTTAGTGCCATCGTACAAACAAAAAGCCCCCATTTAATTGCTCCGCTTTTCGTTCCTCGACAGATCTTCGCTCGGTCGGTGTCGATTGTCTTACGCTGGGACAGTACATGCAGCCCACCAAGCGCCATCTGAAGGTGATCGAGTACGTGACGCCAGAAAAGTTTAAGCACTGGGAGGAGCGTGGCAACGAGCTTGGCTTCCTGTACACAGCCAGCGGTCCACTGGTGCGCAGTTCCTACAAGGCGGGCGAATTCTTCATCACCAGCATACTGCGTAACCGAGCCACGGAAGAGGCAGCCAAAAAGGCAAAGGATGGCACGGACACGACAAAGAATGTGTAATGCTCGGAAAAGCGCAATGTACCCAGGCAAATTGTTATATTTTTGATTGACCATAGGTGCAATAAATGTTACATTCGCTTCATAACGAAGACTTTTGACAACATTTCATTCTTGCTCCTATCCCAACAACACATACAGTTGCCGTTGCGTGCCACCCGCAAAACTTCCTCAAGAAAGGTGAAGGCTTTGCGTTTGCGCATGACCGCCTACGTCCGATACCGATGTCGCGCAATGTGTGCGGGTGTGAGAAGGTAAGGTACGCGGGCCCAAAAAATCGAACAAGTTGCCACTCACCGTGCGCCAGACGTGTCGTCAGAACCAAACAGACCTTAAAGGTGAACAGAACTGGACGGTCCTTCTACTCCTGCTCTGCTGCTGGGTAGGAGCTCCTCCAAACCGTGGGCCGAAGGTGTTTCCAGCTGCTGCGAACGACCCAGCGACGACCGCAGACAGTGACGGCGGATCTCGTTCGGCTATTTATTGGTTATCTGGTCTAGTTCGTAATTTGCAAGGTACGCCAAGCGCATTTCCCTTCTCAACAAGTGATAACATAATACCGAGGGTGATTTTCATTTTTCCCTATCGAAGAATATAATCTTCAAAAGGGACAAAAAATTTGTGCATTTTGTGTGTGTTTCGCTCGCTGGCAAACGGCTAACATAATCGCAATAAAGAAGCCAAAGATAAAATGTATTTACCTTCCACCTGTTCGTTCCATATGGCAGGATTGTGCGACGCGACCGGATACGAGCAGGAGGCTGCGTGTGCGTGCGTGTGCGTGTGTGTGGAGTGCTGGAATTTGAATCGTAATTAGGCTGAATCGCGCCCTACGTGACGATGCCCAGCGCTAGGAGGATGATCCTGGGGCACGTTATGTCCGGTCTGTGCACGAAGATGAACCGCACCAAACAGCTTCCGGCGGATCTGATGGAAACTCCGCTGAATCGGTGCCTAAATACCTTCGACATAACGCTGCTGGGTGAGTTTTAGTTGTAAGGGGGCTTCGTTCCGGTCGAGTTCTGAGAGAGGGGGAGGAAAAACAGCATAATTAATCTTCCTCCTGTGCTCTGTTATTATACGCACCCCTGAACACACACACACATGAGCATTTCATGGCCTACTACCACCCCGTAGTGAAGCGCAGAAGGATACAGTACAAACAATCTACGTTACGTCAAAGTAAACAGGTGGCAGTTGTATTGTGTTGTTTACATCCCTTTTTGTTTACATTATAATCTCGCTCTCTCTCTCTCTCTTTTCTTCGGCCATGCAATGCCTGTCCCATTTCTGTTTTACTAGAATTTTAAGGATACCACGTAGATGGAAAGTCAGTTCTCGCTACGTGGAAACGGTCCGGATGGGATTAGAACCGCGGTCGGTCCTGTCGTATATGAAAACAGGTGCCGCTGTCGCCTCTACCACCGGTCCGCCCCTTATATTATAATGTTTCTGGCAATTTTAAGTGTCCCTAGCTTGTAGTGTTTTTGTGTTTAGTTTCTTTCACCGAATGTCAGATCAAAAGAGCGCATTATTGGAAATTGCTCTTAGTATTTGGAGTGGTATAATGAAAAGAAAAAAAAACAACAAACAAAACAACGTATGATTGCTTGATACATAATTGATCTCTATAAATACCTGATTGTTTGATGAAATCCGGATAAACATCTTTTTTGGACAACTGCAGTAATCACAGCTGCTCACGCACCCCATATCTATGGTACGGGCGTAAACATATGGAACCAAACATGTTCAAGGACGTGACAAGAAGAGAATATTTTTCACCTAAAGACATCTTTTAGTAGTAGAGCAAACTAACAGCAAATCTTTTGCTACTCTTGAGGCTTCCGAAAATTGATGCTTTTTTATGCCTTGCAACAATCGTGAGATAATGCTGATTAGCTTAAATTGACGCCCTTGACTTGCTGGCTCGATTGAATGCATATGATCCTTAGAGAACGCAGAGAAATTGGGGTAAAAGACTCGAGAAGGACCCCTCCCCTAGAATCTTTTGCGTGCAGCACTGTGGCCTGTCATTTTTATTGCACAGTAAGGTTTTTGTATGGTCATAACTCGTTCCTTAATACTGTTACTGGACAGCGAGTAGAGCACGATGATATACATTATAAGAAGTGATTTGAAATGTTAATATCCTTATTTTTCCTCCTTTCCTGAATATCTATGCCCGTTAACATCCATCCATCCATCGAACCAATGCTCCGTTACAGACCGGAAACACCGTGTATGCTGTATTACGTAGCTTCTGTAAGCCAATATAAATGGCAATAAGCAATATTTCATTCGACTTTATTCAACCATTTTTGACCACACTGAAAGCACACTGTGAAACTTTCGCAACGTGTACTGCGGATTGCATACATTCAGGCGTAAATCCTACAGTGCCTAACAAATTTTGTCAGAGGGGAGGGCCGTTGGCCTTCTCGAGTCTTTTACCGAAATTGGGGTAGAATTTAGCCAAGACTCAACTACGAAGATGAGCGAATAACCCACAAGGATCCGTTGTTAGTGATGATGATGCCAAGTGTACTTCAGCTCTTGAATTACTGCTTTCTTCATACACTGAATCGTTCGTTGAATAAATAACCGAAGCTAATAAATTCACGAACCACTAATTGAATGTTTCCGTTGCAGGTATCGGTCACATGGTCGGTGCAGGAATCTACGTGCTCACCGGTACGGTCGCACGCGAGATGGCTGGCCCTGCGATCGTGCTTTCGTTCATACTGGCCGGTTTGGTTTCACTGCTGGCGGCCCTGTGCTACGCCGAGTTCGGTACCCGTGTCCCGAAGGCGGGCTCGGCCTATGTCTACACGTACGTTTCGATCGGCGAATTTTGGGCGTTTGTCATCGGCTGGAACATTATCCTGGAGCACATGCTCGGTGCGGCGTCGGTCGCCCGTGCCTGGAGCGGGTACGTGGACTCGATGCTGGGCAACATAGTGGCCAACATTACGATGGAAATTACGGGCGAGATGCACGAACAGCTGCTGGCCAAGTATCCCGACTTTCTGGCCTGTTTCGTGTGTCTCAGTTATGCCGTAGCGCTGGCGGCCGGTGTCAAGGCGACGGCCATGATAAACAGCATACTGACCACGGTGAACGTGGCCGTCATGGCGCTGGTGGTGGTGTTGGGCTTCTGGTACGCCTCCCCCGACAACTGGTCCCTGCCGGAGCAGGGCTTTATGCCGTACGGGTTTGGCGGTGTGCTGGCCGGGGCGGCCACCTGTTTCTACGCGTTCGTCGGCTTCGACAGTATTGCCACGTCCGGTGAGGAGGCGAAAAATCCGAGTTTCTCCATACCGTTGGCCACCATCCTGTCGCTGTGCGTGGTGACGGTCGGGTACGTGCTGGTGAGCGCCGCCCTAACGCTCATGATTCCCTACAACGAAATCAACCCGGCCGCGGCCCTACCGGATGCGTTCGGTATGCGCGGCATAACGTGGGCAAAGTATGCGATCTCCACGGGTGCCATCTGCGGGATGACGACGACCCTGCTCGGATCGCTCTTCGCTTTGCCCCGCTGCCTGTATGCGATGGCCAGCGATGGATTGCTGTTTTCGTGCTTCGGCAAGGTTAACACGAAGACGCAGGTACCGCTGCTGAATCTCGCCCTGTCCGGCATCTGTAGTGCACTGTTGGCGCTGCTGTTCGATCTGGAAAAGTTGGTCGAGTTTATGTCGATCGGTACGCTGCTCGCCTATACGATCGTTTCGGCGAGCGTGATCGTACTGCGCTACCGCCCGATATCGGTAGAGGAAACTGTCCACCTGGCACCGGACACACCCGGCACGGATGAGGAAGATGGGGGACCAGCCCTGCCTGGCACGACCGCAGGTGCCGCCGGGGGCGGCATTGATTCGTCCTCTCAGTCGAGCACCATCGACCCATCATCGCCGACGAGTGAAATGATTGAGATTGCGCTGGCCGGTAGACTACGGCCACAGTTCCGGTGGCTGGAACCGGTGCTGGGACGGTGCGAACCGGGCGTGGCCTGTTCCGGGGCCGTGCTAATGTTTTGTGTGCTGAGTGTAGCCGTCTGCTTTCAGTTGGAGAATTCCTGGGACGAGCTGTACAACGGAACGTGGTGGGCGTTAGGGCTTTACGGGTTCCTTCTGTTCTGTCTCGTGGCGTGTAAGTTAAAGTTTCGCTCAGAATCTAAGCCACAGACTGGCGGTACGAAAGTGAAAAATCGCTTCTCCTCCTTTCAGGTGTTGTTGTCATCTCGGCTCATCATCAAAACAAGCGCGGATTGCAATTCAAGGTACCGTTCGTACCGTACATACCGGCATTGAGCATTTTCTGTAACATCGAGCTGATGGTGCATCTGAGCTTCCTGACCTGGTTGCGATTCTTCATCTGGCTGTCGATCGGTATGCTCGTGTACTTCCTGTACGGCATTCACAACAGCAAGGAGGGCGAACTCGGTACGTCCTACTCGATGCTGATGTCGACGAGCGAAGCGATCCGTGGCTGGGGCTCCACCAGTACCGCCCTTGGCGGCGGGACAAAGGTAACGGTAACGAAGATCATCAAGGGCAGGATCAGCCGCAAGACAGCCGGTGACAGGCAGGCGATAGTGGACGATGATGATGATGAAGATTCTTAAACACCGGAACGCGGCAGGTGCCCTCCGATATGATCACCTGTGAGGATTCCATCTGTACGGGTAGGGGATTATTCTAAGGTACGCGTTCCAGAGCCAGCAGAGAGCAATGTATTTGTTAAGATGTTTGTTTGTTTCACAAAACCATTTCCGAGGTATTTGTTGTACTTCTTACACGAGAGAAAGAGAGAGAGAGAGAGAGAGAGAGCAACTAAAACGGTCCAAAATGGCAACCACTCTGTCATACCATAGGCGATATATCTCATCAGTGCAAAATTTGTAGGTACAACAAGTTTGTTAACATTTTTACGATGCTATCTACCAAAGAATCTATCACCAGGCCAGGCGCAATCCCAACACAAAATTTGTGTCCTGCCAGTGCACGGCAGTACTGTTATTACACGCCTAATTTAAGCATTGACTACACTGCTGTACGTCGGTCTACACGGAGCGCGGAATGAAGTGAATGAACGTTTATAGTACATCTTCTATGGAATGGTGTAGAACCGTTTCAATGCACAGTATTAGATATTATGCTACTAACGATTGCCTTAGAACAAACAATGTGTCTGCATAAAGTAAGTGTAATGCGCTGTGTTTTTAAGTTTCCTTCATTTCCCTCCACTGCAGGTAGCTCCTGCCTTTCTTCTACCTTCCAATTACTTACAGCAGAGTAAGCAACAGGATTAGTATTAAAACTGTTACCCACTGAAGATTGTTTAGAGTACACGCCCCGTTAGGATTTAATTATCGAGGTCAAACGCACAACTTATGCTTCCAACATATGGTTTTACTATGACAATTGCAATGTCTATAATGTAATTCGTAACCACCGAAAGTTGTAAGCTTTAGTCGCTATGTGTTTGAAAAAACAGAAAACGAGGGAAACCAAACCTTAAAACGGGTACTTTCTGCCATAGCAAATCCCTATATTATCCACACACACACTCTTCTGATTACTTCTGCGCTGTGTAAAAGTCTAGCAACACGCACGCACCACCTATAATTGCTTTCGATGGTTGCCTTTAGAGTTGTCCACTAGGTTTGTTTGCAAACTAAATTTAGAAGTATCATTATGAAAACAACTAATTAGACTACAAACACTGCAACACACTGGTGCACGTGTAGCGAATCGAGCCGTAATCGGCCATATTGTATATTTAACACATGACCCTATAGTAGAAAGTAATGCACCGTCAATGAAGAGATACATATTCATATTACCAACCTAATGGATGGCGCGATCAGAGCAACATCACCAACCGTCGTTAGTAAGCTATTTATTCGCATCCCGTATTTCAAGGTACTACACTCCAGCCGATACTCGCGCGGTACCTGTGCACGAAAGCCACCATAGAGAGAGACCCATACGCTAGTACAACGGTAGACGCACTCATACAGTCGGATCCATCAAAAGTACACAACTAGTTCAATTAGTAGTGGCCGACTACCGATGTGTTTTTCTACTCTACTGGGTTTTGTGGCAACGTTTTCCCACCCTCTTTTTTTACCCTTTTATTACGACAACTCAACAAACTGCAACATGTATGGCAAACTATACATCGCTTTATGACGTATTAAAACTAAACGGATATTGAACAAGCGTAACGCAACTAATCACACAAAACCACAACATAAGGAACAATAAAGTATACACACATATGACGAATTTAACTAAATCATGTTTCTTTCCAACTTTCTCTTAGTCCCGAAAAGTGTAAAGTCATTTTGTTCTTCCGTTCCCGTTCTCCTATTGTTTGCCCCTAAGCCGTCAATTGTGTTTTAGTTAATCGTGTGCCCGCCGTCAAGGATCTTGGTGTTTGGCTGGACACCAGATGCCTTAAAACCTTATTTTGCGCCTTGATCAGATCATCGTTAGCATGCTGCTAAGTGATCTGGTCTCCTAGTGCCAGGAGACCCACATTGACCGCATCGAGCGAATCCAAAGGTCCTTCACCGTGATTGGTCTACTGGCTTGCCTTGCTCTGAGGATAGATGTCGGTTACTTGGCCTGCAGTCGCTTGAAGTTCGCCGATCCTTTCCACAGTCCACCTTTGTTGCAGCGGTGCTTCTGATTGATGCACCTGTCCTATGCTCCTCGACTCCCTTACAAGTGCCTTCGTGATTGCTCCGTTCACGTCCCTCTGTGTTTATACCCCTCCGTCGTACATCACTGGATAGGAGCGATCGTGCTCGTTATCCTCTTTCCGTTCCAGTATGTTTTCCTCGTCATACTTTCGCCTCTTCACCTGGTCTACTAGGTAAGATCAAGTTAATGAAGTGTAGATCAAGGTACTAGGGTAGGTTTGATTAGGTTATTTAGCATGTGAGGGAGTTTTTGTTAAGCCTTTAAGGCTAACAATAAAAGCAAATACATACATACACACATGGTAATCCAACAGCTCGGACTTGCGGGAGTATGCTTCAACGTCATCACAATTTTTGGCTTATCATGCTTGCTTTGCGCCATGTGTATGGCTTACGAATAACTTGATGATCTAGGAGCCACGGTGTCATACTTAAGGCAATGACCCACCCCCAGCATAATTAATTGCTCCTTCTACTCATACGTGACCAAAAATCCTTCGGAGCACTTTCCTCTGCAACGTAAATGATTCTCAAATCAATTATGTCAATGTCAGTGGATCTGGATTAACACATGAAAAATGGCTTCCCAAGACTGATGAACCTCTCTAGGGTTAGTGCGACTGAATGAAGATAAACACATTAGGTTTAGGTTTTCTGTTTTACGCAGATGATCTTAAGATCTTCCTTCCTGTGTCCTCGTCTGCTGACTGTTGTCTTCTCCTAACTGTACTAAATTTCTTCTCTGTTTGGAGTTGTAAAAATGGCCTACTCCTGTCCCCCGATAAGTGTTGTGTGATCTCGTTTTCTTGTTCTTGTTTTTCGTTTAGCTACACCCTCTGTGATACAGTAATACGTCGTGTATCCTCTGTAAAGGATCTAGGTGTGTGGCTCGACGAAACGCTGTCCATCAGTTCCCACGTTGATTATGTTATCAACACGGCTAATAAATCTCTGGGTCTGATCATTAGGCTATCGTCCGAGATCCGCGATCTCCTCTGCTTGAAGTATCTGTTCTGCTGTTGGGGGCGATCCTCCTTGGAATACGCGGTTAAAGTCTGGTCTCCCCCAGGCTCCACTGCGATGGCCAGACTGGAGAGTGTTCAGCGCAAATTCACTCGTGTGGCTGTTCGACGCTTCCTTAACGGCTTTCATCTTGCTCTCCCTCCCTATCCAGTCCGTTGCCGTCTTCTTGGGCTAGAAACCATTGAGGATAGGCATTTCCATATCCGTGCTAGCTTCATTGTAGTGTAGGTCTCCGGGTTAAATGAACTTGATGTCCCTTCTCTCCCGTCTACCATCCCTCTTTATGCTCCTTCCCGTCGACGATAGACCTCCCCTTTATATCTCACCCCACCACACCCGCTACGGTTCGAACGATCTTCTGCTACGAGCTTTATCGGCATTCAAAAAGTGCTATCACCTGTTCGACTATAATGTCCCCTTGTCTTGTTTTCGTCTCCGTTTTCGTGAAGCCTCTTTCCTTGCCACCTAATCCTACTGTCATCCTCGCTTTTCCTTTAAGTGTAAAAGAGAATTGTTAAACCATCATTGGCGGACAATAAGAAAAAAAAATAATAATAACATATGTTATCCATTGTATGGTATGGAATGTTATCCATTGCCATTCTTACAAGCCCGGTAAGCTTGGCCCGGATTCCTAAAGAGCTCATTGCGTCCTATAGTTTTACTCTGGTTGTATATGCGGCTTTAAAATGAAACAAGAAATTGAGGGCATTGGAGCTGCTTCTCCGCCATCTTCTTCAAGATCAGCCGCATCTTGAAGAATTAGATCTGGAGTGGTTGATTTTCCGTTTCGGAATTCTCTCGGATATCTCTTCAACGAATGGGACAAGTTCATCTTGCAGTATTAGGGAGAACATCTTGTAGGCGGTATTCAACACCATAATACCCCTGTAATTGCTGCACTCTAGCCTATCTCCCTTCTTGTACATGGGAAAGATGTCATTAGGATGAGGGAAACTCCTCATACGACATAGAAAATCTACCAGTTTTGATAATACATCCCGTTAACGGTTTTTTCAAACCACCCTCCAGTAGAGGGCTCCCGGTTCACTCTACAGCGCAGGGCAAGTGATCGGTAGAACACACCCTTACCTTCGCACAAAACGCAAACAAAGAAACAAACAAACGTCAGCTGACAATTTGTTGCATTTGGAGGAAAATTTGCTGCGACTCGCGGAACGCACACCCGAAGCGTCTCTAAACAAAGGAAAACACGCACATACAAAAACCAACGCAAAATGATTGCCGGTGGTAATGGGGATCCAAATCCCAACTCGTCCTGGCTCGATTCGCGTGGTTTGTGGCTTGCGTACGTGCTGGGCTTAACTATCTTTCACCTGTGCGTCCTTTCGATACCGTTCGTGCAGATTCCGTGCGCCTGGACTATTACAAACCTTCTTCACAATCTGGTAAGCTGGTGCATCAATTGCACCACGGGTGGATATTTTATTATGAGTCTTTGTTTCCCTGCTTCCTGACAAACGAACGACAGGCCCACCTGTACTTCCTGCACTTGATCAAGGGCGCACCGTGGATGAGCACCGATGCGGGCGAAAATCGTAAATACACGCACTGGGAACAGATCGACTGTGGTGAGCAGTTTACGTCGACGAGAAAATTTCTTACCGCCGCTCCAATTATCTTGTAAGTATTTCCCCTCGCCGCGTAGGAATCGTTGGGGAGTCGATTCAACCAATTTTTCCGGCAGGTTCCTTTTGACGAGTCTCTACACTCGCAACGATGCTGAACATTTTACCGTCAACTTGATCTCACTGGTAACGGTCCTGGTGCCGAAGCTTCCGCAACTGCATGGCGTACGCTTGTTTGGTATTAACCGATACTAAATCGGTTGCGCTCGGAACCATCCCATACCCCATCTCCAACCCCCAGCCCTGTCCTGGATTGATCTGTCGGGGGGAAATGTTTCATTTAAAATTGTAACCAGTTGGACTTTTGAAGTACTGCATTTATTCTCGTCATGGACGAAAGACTGTAGACAGTAGGTATGTAGGCAAGAAGAGATTTACTCGTATAGATGTTTAGAAACGTATGAATGTTAAATGTGTGTTTTTTCACGCGATCTGCAAGATCTGAGATGATCCATATATCATCTAATTCGATGTGATGTGTTTTGTGTATATTATACAGAAATAAAATTAGGTCAGTTTATGACGAAGCAAGCTTGCTGTATGTATTTCGTATCTATTACGCATTTATTCTTGAGGCGGACTGGTGGTCGAGGTGATAGCGGCGCTGGTCGTCACACGGCACGACCGGGAGGATCAAATCCCATCCCGCGGGGAGGAACGCCTCTCTCTCGGTACACGCAGGACTCTTCACCCCCCGTGAGGCATTTTCGAGGTTAAAGTGGCAACGAATAAAATAGTAATACACATGTATGTATATACATATTAATTGCGAATAAGATTCATCCCGTTTCCAGTCGAATTGAGTGAGACACAAACCTCTGAACGGATAACCCTTCTCATCCAATTCTTAGCCATACAGGAGGGGAGAAAAAGCTATGTCGTAAGCGCGCGCGGTAATGTTGCGTCGCTTTTAGGGAATTGTATTTTGCAACATTATGCTCCTATGGAACGCATGGAAACAAAGACGAGTCTACGCACTCCTAGTACAGTGGTTTGTTGTGTCAAGCAAGTTCGCTCTTCGCACATTTTTGCCAGTGAGGTATAGTATCCGTTACAATTACGATTCCAATTCGCTCTTGTAAACGTTTCTCCCATTGGAAACAATTCTCTCCTTCTCTCTCTCTCTCTCTCTCTCTCTCTCTCTCTCTCTCGCCTCTTTGTCTGCCACATACGCAAAACTTACATATGGTTGACTAGAGACTAGAGAAGTGATTCGTTTTCGTATTAGGTCAGTTTTTTGAAACCTAATCTCGTCCAAAAAATGTGCGCTGCCCCCCTTTGCCACGAATCTGATTGCATTGTCCAAGGACGAGCCTCTAAAATCATTCTCGATAGCGAGCAGTCATTCTGGCAACGAAGGAACATTTCTTGGCGGAATTTTGAAACTACCTTGACTAGCGGAACTTAGCATCGACGCTTCTCTCCAAAACGTTTTGTAATGACATTGACCAGAGAACTGACTCGTGCGTCGCAGTTCGTTGACCCCGTTAGCTTCAGCTGCTCTTGATCGGCTTCGGGGTTGATGGGGACGACCGGACCGGACGGAGGGACGGGACATTAAAATAAGGGCATTGTGCTGTTCCACCCATCCACTACGCCCCTGAAGCATCCAATTGTGGGTGGTGCGCACGCATACAATCCCGAAGAAGTGGTGGGCGAAGGCGTTTGGGGAAGGAAAACACGCACCGCGAGTCGGAAAAGTCCCATCATGGGAAAGCTCGCACGCAAAACTCTACCGCACCGCACCTGCAAGTGGTTACCGTGTGGGAGGTTCGGGAGCTGGCAGGTTGTTGCGGTAGGGACCGATCGACCACAACCAATCAGCTTGGGCATAGGCAGCCAGACAGAGGCTGCAGAGGATATGGTGTTTGACGCGACAGTTCTGGTGGAAATAGGGAAAAGAAAAGCATCGACATAGATAGAAGAAGCGTGTGGGGCGCGTGATCTTCCTCGCTGGCGCTGTCGAAGCCGTACGCATGTGAAGCATAACGCCTGGAAGTGCGTATTGAGACGGACAGTTTTGTGCGGTTTTATCGTATGCCGAGACTCGTCACAAGATGGCGGATAAATTGACTTTTCCTAACAATAATTTCCTAACACCACCTGGCTGTTAGTAATATCCCGTACGGTGTGTCATTCACATGACATGTCCACCATACTCGGTCAGCAACACCATCGTGAAGAAAAAAAAAAACATCGTCCAACCACACTATACCTTTGGAGCAACCATCTGTTCATATGCTCGGGACCATGCTAGGCGATTGTTTGCTTCGTTACACTGCACGTGCGGTGTCGTCATTTGATTATAGTATTTTCCGCCAAGTCGCTACCATCATCGGGAGATACATGCCCTCTCCGCTCCGATGCAACACAAAGTTGCTGGGCGCTCGTGTCCTGGATCCTCGGAGAGCACGGAGAGTTTGACGGACCGCTCGTTGCTACACTGCTCGGCCAAACAAGCAGCCAACTGCCAGAGCAGGCGACTCTCGCAGTAGTCGTTCGGAAGCATTGGCGCACGGTAAAGCGGTGTGTTCGTCCGTAGACAACGCGGTACACTGGTTGTACTAGAGGCTAGTACTTCCAGTACACTGCCCACAAGGTGTAAAAGTAAGCGTAGCAACGAAATTACCATTTATTTCCGGCTCGGGGGGGCAAAAAATAACGGTGCCACGAGCTCTAGCTGAAGAAGATCGAAACCATCGCTGATGGAGGCGCCTGGTGGTTGAGCGTGTGAGTGTACGTGCAAACGATGCGGATCCTACGCTCACACACCATCATACGTGCATGTACGTGCAGTGTTTAGTGTGAAGGAATCTGTTTCTAATCCGTCCCTCACCAAAGTCCTCATTTCTCAGTGTCCTTCGGGTATACGGAGGAAGAAAAAAAATTGAGTACGAATGGGCGCAGGCAGGACTGGTCCAAACTACGGAACGGTATCGGAATCGGGAGCCTCGGTGCAGTGTGCTTAAACCAAAGCATTCGTTTGTGACCCCGTGTGTGAAGTTATGAAATGATGTCTTGAAAATGTCCTCCCTTCTTTGCTGTCGGTGGGGGCCGTTTTTTTTTTTTTGCTTGCACGCGTCCGCATTTTCGTTTGCTTCGGCTCTCGGGGAACTGGCTCTCCTTCGCTCAACCGTACGTAGCGCAGCCTCGCTCGATGGAGCTGCCTCTCAGTGTGGCGGATTTTCACGTCGATCACGACACTCTCCATCCGACACGACACGCAACATAGATGTGCTACACAGGACAAGGATAAAGATTCTATTTTCCAACGGGAAAACGGTGCCCATATGATGTGAATATTGTGTGTGTGTGTGAGTGCTTTTTTGTGTGTTGCTTTCATTGTTGTTCGATGAGAAAGCAATGACATTTACGGCAGTCATAGTGAGTGTACAGTGGACAGTGTATGGCAGCAGGCTCGGTTGATGTGGCGAATAGTATGTTCTGTGTTTGAGGGTAGTTTTGATGATCAAACGTTAACGTGTGCTAGCTGTTGATTCAAATCATATCCTACGGAGTGTTTGGGGAGGTCTAAGCATCTCCATTAGTTGCTCAAATTAGGGTAGACAATCGTGCAGAGGACTGTATCGATTTCATTGGCTGCATCCTTGGCCAACAGTGTGAGAAAGTGTTGGCCAAAAAGTGTCAAAAATTGCTACAAAACGATACGCTCGTGCGGGTTGTTCTGTTTGTTCAACAAAGAAAAATGGCTCGGTGGAAGCACCATTCAAGGATAGCAGCATGCACAGATGAAGTTCTCTCCAGGACCAATGGTGTTTTTTTTCGTCACCTTCCTCTTCTTTGCATTCCATGCGAACATGATGCATACTTAAGAAGCAGGCACGAGCCCATTCGCTTCGTGACATTGAATGTATAATTAAAATCGGTATCATATCGATTTTTCTCCTGAGCTGTCTCTGCTGTACTAGCTCTATTGCAGCCCCGTTTTCTCGCAATTGATTGCGACATGCTGTCCGTTTAGTGGGAACACATAAAACTGCACCGAAAATCGCGTGCTTATCGCGTGTGGGAAATGGACAAGTTATTTAGCCGAGCGCGATTAGAAATCTTTCGTACGGCTTCGCTCGCCTGATCGTTTGTCGGGGTGGTTCTCTTCGTTTTCTTTATTAATCCTATCCCAAAGTCACCAGGCTAATGGCACGGTCGTCGTCGTCGTCGTTGAGCATTAACCTTAAGATCGTTAACCTTATTGATGATCCATGATCCGGATGGCTCGATACTGGTGTCACCGATGACTGTGTGCTCTCCTCGCTTTTCTTTGCGCAATGCTGATGGAGACTCCTGGTGCGTTTTAAAAGCGTTTGTGAAATGCAATGGCCGATGGTCCAATTTCCAATCCACAGCATTGGCCGCAGCAGGAGGACAGAAAACATTTCCCCAAGAAAGGATTATTATTTTCCTTTCGGTATGGAACACATGCCGTGCCGAGATGATATCCTTGATGATTTGGAGAAAATTTTGAATATTTTTCTTCTCCTCCCAGCATTGAAAGAGTCAATAAACGGGAGCGAGAGAGTGCGTAACAAAGAAATGCATAAAATTTGAGCGAGAGAGAGAGAGAGAAAGAGCGAGCGATGAGCCCTTTTTCTCATCCGATGATATCCGCTCTCATTCTCACGCTCTCTGCCATTCATTTCACTTGACAGTTGTGACTTTTCTTGTGAGGCCGAAAATTTACCATCCGTCAGAGTGTTTGGTAGTTTGGCAAGCAATACGAGTGGGTTCCGCTAGCTGTGCTTGTTGGAAAAGCGATTTAACGCAGTCTTTTGCTAATCCGATTCTTTTCCGTACCGTTGTTGTAGGTGTGTTGTTGTTGAACCGGTGTTGCTGGAACGATTAAGACCTACAGCGACCGCTCAGCGTAAAGGAGGAGGAGCAGCGCCCGTGAGCGCTGGCGGGACGTGTGGCTGCGGCACAAAAAGGGTCGAATCAGGCTGGACAGGTGGTGTTGTGGTTGGAAGCAGTACTACCCCGCCGGAGCAGTAGCACCAGTAGCAGCAGCACCAGCGAGCAAATTCAGCTGATCCGCAACAAATCGGTACGTTTTGTCCGCTCGCGCTCGCGGTAAGCCAAGACCGACGAAAGGTGGCCGACCTCGACGGCCATGAGCTGGGTGGAAAAAGGATTATTTTTCTAGGATCGAGGGGGGTGGTTTTTTCCCCACACGTTCGTGCCATAGCGAAAAGGTGGAAAAGTTTGGCATAAGATGGGTGAGAAAAAAAAAGAGGAACGTAACAGTGCTGCCTGCTGTTGGTGGTTGTGTTTTCAGACGGGAGAGCTAGCGAGCGAGCGAGTGAGAACCCGGAGCGAGCGAGTGTCTGAGAGAAGAATTGAATGGCAGCTGTATCGAAATGTGCGTTTGCCTCCGTGCATGTGTAAGTGTGTGTGTGCGTGCGTGTGCGTGCTGGCGCACGAAGGTGACTGTCGCCGTGCAAGCGCTGCTGTATTGCAATGCGTTGAGCATTTGAAATGCTTTGCGTGAAGGAAAGAAAAAAGTGCGTAGACGAGAACGAAACGAGAACGCACGTACGGAGAGCGCGCGCGACAGAGAGAGAGCAGAAAGGGAGCGCGCTCGCGTGTGTGTGTATTCGGTTGTATGCGTGTCAGTTTCGGTGTAACGCAGATGATCGCGGTGTCGACGATTTGGCTGTGTGTGGGGCAAAAAAAAAGAAGCGAATCAAGCGAATTGGTTTTGTCGTCAGCCGTCATCTTGGCAGCAAAGCTAGCATGTTTGACAGTACGAAACTCGGCGCGGTAATTAGTTTGTAGCACGTTCGGTGAAACTAGCAACTTTTCCAGTGCACGAATATTAACGGGAAGAAATATTTCGTACCGGGTGAAAATTGTGATTCAGGTGGGTGTTAAAAAAGTGTAGCCAGTGAGCCCCGTTGCCACAAAGGCAAGATGTTTAGGTGCGGTGGAATAGAAACCCTTACGCGAAAAAGAAGACTGATTTTGCAAGTATTCTTTCTGCGGCAACATTCAAACACATCACCATCCCCTTCGGCATTCGATTCTTAGCAGTCTGGAGGAGGAATGCCTGCTATGTCCAAGTGTCACGCACACTGCGATGGAATGTTTGCCTTCGCATAAAAGGATGCTGCTGCTACGGCTGATCGGTTTGGTCTAATTTTGCAAACATACTCGAAGGGAAAGAAATCCATCCTCCTGTGCTTCTGCTTCCACACGTCGAACGGTGCCAAAAAGAAGGAGGAGAAAAACGTGCGTGTATTATAAGCGTGAAGTGTCACGCGTGTGGACTGGGCAAAAAAAAAGACACATCATCATAATCGAGACCGGACACGGGAGAATACCCGCGGCTGGGACTAACAAATGTGAGCGAAGCAAGCTTGAAATCTGGTTGGAACGATGCTCACTGCCCTCAGGTCGAATTTTCCCGAATTTTTCAAAACCCATCGGTGAATGTTAAAGAAGGGCACACAGCACAGTGGTTATGTGTATCGGAGGTCTACCCGTCAGGTGTGAAAAGTGTACGTGCTTGTTTGAATATGTGCCTGTTTGAACACAACACAGCAATAAGTGTGTGCGTACACGCTCTTGTACACACCTGCATTTGGCATCTGTAGGCCCCCAACAAAACACTGGCGTATATGGATGTGGCTCAGCTAGCAGCCGTGCAGTTTTCGCAGGGGAATGGATCAAAGTTCGGGAATGATTTTAATCAAAGGCCTACCCCGCGGACTTCAAAAATGTTGTACAATTCTATTGGTATTTATGTACTCTTTTCTCCTTCTTTTCTTGGTTCTTGCTGAACGGTATGCCGTAACAACAACGTGCTGCTTGGATTGGATTGAATCATCATACATGCAAACTTTGGGTTTGGGTTTTTCGTGTGGAAATTCATCTCAATGCTGTCATTGACAACAACCTGAACGACGTCGCCAATATCAACCCCGGAATCGCTCTTACGTACGTTACTATGCTTGAGATATTATAGTTCGTTTCAATATTAATGTATCACCCAACTTGATGGACATTTTCAGGTGCGCAGTGCATAGTTAAGGCGGTCTCGGATAGAGAGTGAAGCACGCCCGTGGACAATTACTTTGAATGCTGCAAAACCACATCTTCACCAATGCGTGGCGTACAGCGTCCGGCAGATGACCAATAGCATCGGAGGTGGAATGTGTAGCGTTGCGCATTGAGGAGCAGTACGGCAGATGTAACCACGCTCAATACCGATTCGGAGCTGCTGCAGGAGACGAAGATACACGTGCGGGTGCTGGTGCGCGTTGCAGACCGTTGGATGCTGTAAGCCGGGCCGGGTGGACGGTATATGTTGGAGGAGGCCGGCGGAGGCGTAGGATCGGGAGGAATCGCTAGACGTCCCATAACACACCTACCCATACACACACACGAAAGTACACTTACGCACAAGGCTAGTCAGGCCGGCAAATCTCACACGACAACGATCGGCGCCTGCACTCGAGGCTCCCAGCCCGACAAGCCACTTCGAAGCCAGTAGTTGCGCTTGCGTGCGTGGCGAGCGGCTGCGAAGCGCACGAAGCGTAGCGGTGGTGTGGTAGTGCACTGCCACAGCAGCAGTACCTTCCCGTGAGGGCTACTGCTAGTACACAGGGGCCTTATCCCTGTCACTTTTCTTGTTTTCCCGGTTCCAAAGCGGCATAGAAAATAAACTTTAATCTGACTCTCGGTTGGTTCGGTGGCACCTCGGAAATGTCCGACACTGGTAGTGGACACGACGGAGGCGCCCAAAAGGACTATTCACAGAAGATGGACGGCGGTGGCGGTGTGCTGGGTGGCGGCGGCAGCGGCGACTTCGATTCCGGCCAGCAAAGCCAACAGACCGAGCAGGAGCTGGCCACGAAGATGCTGCAGATCCAGTCGAAGCGCTTCTACCTGGACGTGAAGCAGAACCGGCGCGGCCGGTTCATCAAGGTGGCGGAAATCGGTGCGGATGGGCGGCGCAGCCAGATCTTTCTGGCGCTGTCGACCGCGGCCGAGTTCCGGGACCATCTGTCGACGTTCAGCGATTACTACGCGTCGCTCGGCCCACCGAACCCGGACAACGTGCCCGAGGACGGTAAGCTCAAGTCGGAGATGATGATCAAGGACAACCGGCGGTACTACCTGGACCTGAAGGAGAACGTACGGGGCCGGTTTCTGCGCGTGTCGCAGACGATTACGCGGGGCGGTCCGCGCTCGCAGATCGCGATCCCGGCCCAGGGCATGATCGAGTTCCGCGACGCACTGACCGACCTGCTCGAGGAGTTCGGCACGAACGACGGTGGCTACAAGGGCGAGCTGCCCGAGGGGCGCCATATGCGGGTCGATAACAAAAACTTCTACTTCGACATCGGCCAGAACAGCCGGGGAATATATATGCGCGTGTCGGAGGTTAAAAGCAACTTCCGCACCGCGATCACGGTGCCGGAAAAGTGCTGGCCACGGTTCCGCGACATCCTCAACGATTACTGTGACAAAATGAAGAAAACGTCCGAGTCAACTACTTCTTCAATCACTGCCGATAATACTTTACAAAAGCAAACATCAAATAATATGTAAAAAAAAATTGCGTTACGAGAGAAGAAAAACACACACACACACACACATAATATAATACAAAAATGAAGAGAAAAAAACGCGATGGTGGTAAGCAGCGAAGGAGCGCGATGGTAGCAAGAGCATCCCAACTGGCGAAAAACACACACACAAAAGGCAGAATCCGCAACACAAAACCAGATTCAAACATAAAAGCCGCAGTGGAGAGAAAAGAGAAAAGGTAAAAGAGAGAGAGAGAGAGTAATATAAAGCAAAACAAAACAAATAATAATAAAGATTATAATAATGATAAAGCGTAGATCAAATAGCGAGGAGAGCAGATCATGGAAAAAATGGATTAAAAATCGAACACAAACAAACGGAGAAGATAAATAATAAAATGAGGTTGGTAAAAAACGCATCCAGTTGGGAATATTTAGAGGAGTGAGTGGAGTGCAGCAGTTGTGGCTCGGAGCAACTTCAGTTAAAATCTAGGACAAACGAATTGGTTGGTTTGTAGTTTGAAGCTAAATTGAAAAGGCAAAACAAAAAAATGGTGGTGGTTGGAGGGTAGTTTTGTGTGGAAACGGCAGTTAATAGCAAACAAGTGCAAAGGAAGCGCATATTAAAGCAAGCAAGCAAGTCGGAAGTAACTCATGTGTGTGTGTGTGTAGTTGGAAAATGGTCGATCGAACACGTGACACGCACGATGGCGGCGAGTATCGGATCTAGAGGATGTGGTTGGCCCGGTTGGAAGATAATTATCCTTCCCTCCCATTACCGGTTTTCCGTTGTTCTTAGGCTTTTCGTTGTGTAAGGTTGTTTATTTTTTTTGCCGTCTGTTACTTTGTTTAGTTTGTTTTTTTTTCTTTGTTTGTTTTAATTTACTTACTTCTCATGCTGTGCTTCTCACGCAACAACACCATACGAGAGGTGCAGATAGGCTATAGTGTGCTGGGAAGGAGTGCTATAAAAAAATCCGCGCCTTTCTACAAGCGAATGGGCGCGTGACAAGACGTGTCATGTGAAATCGTTTCCAACAATTCCCTGATGCTGATGCCCATCTGGCCAAGGCCCGTCAAGAAGACGGCTCATCGCTCACAGTCTAACGGTAGCGATTCGTTGAGAGGCTGCTGTTCAGTTGTGTGTAAAAAAGCAACGTAAAGCGCTAAAACGTTTAAACGATCGATACATTAGCGTACGAAGCAAAGTACGAACCATTTTAAAACCCCGCGCACAGTCCCCGCGAGCTCCCGTAAACGGGTGGGGCTGGCAAAGCGAGAAAAGCAATGACAAACACATAATTCAGGGCTCGCCAAAATGTTGGGCGAAGAATGGAGCGGGGGGTGGGGGGGGGGTGAAGAAAACGGGAAACAACCCCCCCCCCCCCGTCCTACCACACCGCGGATACGATCGCGCGAAAATTAACGAGACTAATCAAGAAAAAGGGTCAGATAAAATCTGACCATATATGGATACGTTGACAGCGAAAAAGTGGAAAGAAAACTATTCAAACAAACAAACAAACAAAAAGAAAGGTTAAAATAAATTGTTGTGTACTGCTAGTTTACGTTGTACTTGTTCGTTTGTTCGTTATTGAAGCATACTCGTGCGAAGTGAAGCCAAAGATACCACACAGAGAGAGTGTAGAAGAGCAATTTAAAGCAAAGGTAATGTGCCATGTGTCAGGTGCATTTGCGCCCTCGTGGAAAACACTTCAAACAGGCCGTGGCAAGGATTCGCATTTTATTCACTTCACTTCGACTTCAAACTACAAACCATTAATTTTTTGGCTTTTTTTCCCCCGTTGAATCTTGTTTAAACACGGTTGTGTTAGAATCATTACAAAAGTGCGGTGTAAATCTCTTACTGGTAGTGGCGGTGGCATGCCCCTAGTGTATAATACAATCAGCATCTGAGCTTGACCATCAGATGGAAACGGAAGCGTGTGGTTGATTGAAACAAGAAGCAAAGGAAAACGTGAAAAACGGAAATTATAACGAAGTCAATATACATATATATTATTGTTAAATGTTATAAGAAGATAGAAAACAAGGTGACAAAAGGAAAACAAAAAAGGAAAACTAACATCGCCAAGCACAAAACATGGTGCGTTTGGGATGTGAAAGAGCAGTTTAAAATGATTCAAACCAATTCAACTTGAAATATTTTCCTTTAAATAGAAGCATGCAAATCATAACAACTGATGAGCGAAGTAAGGATGGCAGCTGAAAAAAAGAATTGAACTTAACTAGCGAAGCATACAAATGAGCGTGCTGCTCCTAATTTTTCGTAAAGTTTCTTCTTCTTGTTATAGTTTTGTGGTGTTGATTTTTTGTTTTTTGTTTTTAAGAAAATATTTTAAACTTACACAAACGATGTACACTGTTTTTCTCCTTAATTAGCTACCCCCCCCCCCCCCACTCAAGTACGTAACGAACGGAAGTACAAACTATCGTTAAAATAAGTGTTATTGGGGCATCACTATGTTGTACTGAGCGCGGCCCGTTTGAGTTGTCCATACTTTGCTGCACTGCTTAGGGTCTTAATCTGTCGATTGTTATTGCTGGAAAAATGCTTAAAAAAAAACGTCCCGGATCGAAGAGAAGCAAATTAAAAACACACTCGATAACACACTCGATGGAATATATTTACGGAGAAGGTGGTGAACGATGGAACAAACGGTGAGTCTAAGTAACCGACTACCAAACAACCAAAACGAAATGGCAATATGAAGCGGACGCCGACCAGAACGAACGTACACACAAGAGAGAGAGAGAGAGAGAAACAAACACGGATAACAAGTTAAGCAACTACTCTTGGTAACTACCGAAATACCAACCAAACCTATCTACTATTATGAAAGATTGTGAAATTTTAAATTCTGTTGTTTCCTTTCAAGTCTATTGTAGCGAATAAATAAAGCAAAGCAACAAACGAAAGAGAGAGAGAGACAGAGAGAGAGAGAGAGAGAGAGAGAACAAAACTATAACGAGGCGGGTGTGGTGATTTGCGATGAAGATCAACCATGTGTGCGAACCGGGTACCGAAAACCAATGCAACAGTACATATAGAAGCTGTTGAGTAGAGCAAAAGCAAGGAGAAAAAGAGTAGAAAATACACAAAACAAAATGTTTAAAACAAAAAAAAGGAAAAAAAGAAGAGAAGAACTAATGTTAAGATTAAGTAATACCATAGGTATCGATTTAAGGCATATGATGCGCAAAAACAAAACAAAAAAAAAAAAAACAAAACAAAACAAGGAAATGGAAAAGAAATAGATGATCAATCCGCGAGAGCACACGCTAATTTACCAGAACCCGCATTTCACCAGCATTTCGCCAGCGCCATTCTTTACGTTACGAGCGTTTTTTAACAACCAACCAACCGCGCGCGCCTTTACGAACACCCCCCTCCCCCCCCCCCACCCACTTAGAGCACCTTAGAACGAACGAAATCAAACCAGCAGTTCACCCATATTGAAGGAAAGCAGCCTCCCAATAATAATAATAATAATAATAGCAATACTAATCGCAATAGTTTGTTTCCCGATCGATGCAGAAGCCTCCCTGCACTCAGAAGAAAAAGCGAATGCAACAATAGTAACCGGTTTTTCTCGAATTTATATACGAAACTACCCACTATCGCATGTAGTGCGATTTTTAAGCGATCACGAATAAAATGTATCTCGGAAAACGGGCCCGGGGGTTCCGGCGTGGCACGTCGATCGATGTACGTGGCATTGTAGAAAAAAAAACGAAGAAAATTCGATGGAAAATTCCACCCCCCCAAGCCCCCCTTAGCACATGATCAGCACTCACCCACAAAAGCGGCACCTGACGGTCACAGGCACTCGTGTACAAGTTTTCGATGGTATGGCTCGATGTGCGTGTGTGTGTGTGTTTGTGTCTTTGTAAGGTTCGTTTTTTTATTAAATTTTTCGGATATCTCCTATCATATATGGCCAACGATCCGTACGGGAAATGGAACGTACCCCAATTCAAAATGGCCATTCAAAATGGCGCATGTTTTTTTTAGACCAAGTGAGCGAAACGCAAACAAGAAATCCCCCCCTGGAAATTCGAATTTTATTTACACACAAAACCTTCGAAATGTGATCAAACAAAGAAAAAAAAACCCTCCGGGGGTGCAGCAGCTTTACGGAAGTAAAGCTAAATACAATTTTCAGTTTGGAGAGGAACACGAAACACACGAAACGAAGCAATGGCAACGTACAATTTCAAAACCTTCACTCGACGCGTTCGATCTGTTCGATCCGTTGTTGTTATCGGAATCTGATTCCCGGGTGTGGACCGGAACCGGTTCAAATGAGAAGCTCCCCACTCCCGCAGAACCCTAGTACACCTAGAGCATATGACATTTCCGTTCCGTGTTTTTCGTCCCGTTGTGTAACAGCCGGACAGAAAACCCGCGGAGGAGGGGAAAAGCGACGAGTTTCCCAGAAACTCTGCATCCTACGTAGTAGCTTTAATTAATGTGAGAAAAAGAATATATTATTATTATTATTATTATTATTACTTGTACTGTAATACAAGTGCATGGTCATGGTAGACAGTAGTGAGTAACGAATTGAACAGCGAAACACAAACCGTGATCAGGTCCTCTGTGGTGAAGCAGCTATAGACACTAGAGACCATACAACGTGACTTTTGAGGGCAAAACCCCGCATTTCGGAGATCAAATCTCCCCTCACGCTCGATTACGCGAATCAGTGGTCAGGATGATTGCCATAACAGAAATGTGGAAGGCACAAAATGGGGGCAAGAGCATTCAGCGCCGATGGGTTACCGGCAGTCTAGCGCGTGGTCATATCGATTGGGAATCGCCACCTAGAAAAAAAACGAGGGCAAAATGCTGTTAGTTTATACGTAAAGCTAGAGAACGACCAAGAAGAAAAAAAACAAGACCATTTAATGGTGGCTCCACCGCAATCGCTCTCCCGAACAAGATGCAGAGCAGGACCTTACCTGCAAGGTGCAACAAAAAAAAAGGCGGCAAACAAAGAAAAATAAGGAAGGTTTAAAAAGGAAAGAAAAAGAAAGCCGAATGAAATAGAGGAGAAAAAACACTGCATAACCAACAGCAAATAGAAGAGAAAACTGGATATGACAAGTAAACGTGAACAATTACATGTAGCAAGAGCGATCGTCTCGCAAACCTTTAGCAATGTAAAACTGAGTGTTGGTTCATGCGCGTAGTACAGATTTTTCCGAACGAACGAAATTCACCTTAAAATGGAAGCAAAACACTTTTTATGTTACACGCTAGCTCACATTTTGCTATATATTTTACAGGGTTTTTCATTTGATAAGACAATATCATCCATTTTTATTGTAGGCTGTAGCTAAGATGAAATGACAAACAAAGCAATTTGATATGGTAACGGTTTCAGATGATATGGTTATAGTAACCGTTGATATTGTACGCGTCCTTTCAACGCCACGGGTAAGTGCGTGGAATATCAACAGCTACTATGACCATATCATCTGACATTACAGTAAAAGGTATTTGATTTCCCTACCATCTGAGGTTGTTGCCATATTAACTAGCTCTGTTTGCCATTCCATCTAAGAAGCCTGTCAAAGAAATGAATGATATTGCCTTGTCAACTGAAAACCCCTGTATTGTTTTTTGTTCTTTCTTTTCCAAAACTCACTTTTTTATCTTTTAAACCACTTGTAACATGAGGTTTTTGTGTTTCTTTTTTTAATTTTATTTTTACATTCACTTACTTCTTCTACATCACACCTCCCCCGTTAACAAAAAAAAAAAACCACACACACACATAGAACACACTCTCAATCATATAGCAAGGCAATAGCAGTTTAAACGTATGCGAATTAAAGAAAAAAGAACGAAAACGGTCGTTATATACTACTCAAACGAAATAATAGTGCTACGAACAGACACATCAACGCGGAGACGGAAAAACTGGATTAATAAAAGAGAACCACACCGTGGAAGAAGATGCAAGAGGCAAGAATTAATTAATTATTATTAGATGTGCAGAAGTAAAAATGGAAGAGAAAGAAATAAGAGAAGAAAACTATAACAAACACAGTCACCTCCCGAGTATGTGTGTGATTTGGGTGAAAGAACAACAGATATAAAAACAATTATAAAGCAACACAAACACAACCAGAAAGAAACAAAACAACAAACAAAATAGAGGAAAACAAAAACAATTTAAAAGGGAAAAGAAAGTATATTTTTAGATGATGAAGAGATGACGATGACGGAGTTCCTTTCGTTTTGGGTTCCATTGTTTTTGCTGCAATGAGCCGTCACTTTACCATTATGCATTCAGAGCCACCATTCTTTGATAGATCAGTAATTTAAAGCGAGTAGCAGATAACGGGCCGGTACGTGTGTGCGGCGTCCATCAGGTCCAACGATCAGGTTTTGGCATTGCAACGTAGAACTACTACCAAACGCAGCGCCGATCGTGGTGGTGGTTTCGATAGAATTGAGATGATTTCTTTCGGTAGCGGCTTTACACTCCAAAATTGTAATCAAAATGGTTTACATTTTAGGTTCAGGTTCAGGTTCAGGTATAGGTTCTAGATTCTCTAGTGCTTACCTATGTGTTCCATAGTTTGCTTATGATTTATTTAATAACCAAAACACCTAGCCACGGATGCCGCGTATTTTAAATGAGAGCATGCTTCATGATGGAAAAAGGTCACCGGAGCGAGGTTCAGCAAGAGTTGAGGTTAAACTTAATTAAATGAATATTTTTCTAGCAATCAACAACTAGCAAAGCAAATGAACCACCAGAGCAAGTACGAATCGTGTGAAAAAGACCGGCGAAAGAAAGCAACTCCAAGTGCAACAGAACAAGCAAACAAAAGTGGATAAATGTGTAAAACAACGTTGGGGAACGGTATTGCAAATAACAATAACTGAAACAGAGAACCGGTGTCAGGAATGGGGAAAAATCGAACAAAGCCCCGTAAGGATAACAACAATATAAGGACGATGAAAAGAGGTAGAGAGAGAGAGAAAGATAGAGAGAAAGTTACGGCGTGCATTGGCCACGAACAAAATCCGCGTGGCACTATGTACTGCACCAGAGCGGGACAAGAAATGTTACAGAAGAACAAGAAACTGCACTGCTGAGTTGTAACGGAACGGGAAGGAATAAAAGAGTCGACAGCTTCAAGGTGTTTTGATTATTTGATTCAGGTGTTACAATGTTAGTAGGAAATATACTAATAAATGTGATTACAAACCAATAAAAATGGAACAAAAAAATAAAAACCAACCAACAAACGAAAACCAACCAATCAACTAAAGTTGCGCGTTATCAACTAAATACGGGTGTGTCGCGGTTTTTTTGCTTCTTTTTTGTGGATACAGGGGATTGTTTAATAACTGAGGACACCGTTTTTCTAACAAATAATTATAGATCGACCCGGAGTCGCGTTCGTTCCTGTAGGAATCGAGTTCAACCCGAAGGTTCAACGAGTTCGGGTCGATCCGTGAGGGTAAGGAGTCGGAGTAGACTCGTAGCAATTTAAGGACGACTCATGTATCAGACTGAACTCGTCGAACTCACGAGTTGAACCGGACTCGCTGCACCCTCGGGTTAATCCGAATTTGCTGCACCCCCGGGACGACCCGAACTCGTTGGAACTAGGAACACGACCCGAACGATCCCGGGTCGCTTACGAATGTCTCCAACCCGGTAGGTTCGGGTCGATCTGCCCATCACTACTAATAATACTAAGCGTTGGGATGTGATGGCTGTCGTGTTCGTGTTAGCAAATGATGCTTTGATTGATCCACAGAGCTCCAATATTTGATATTGAGAAAAGAAGGTCAGAAAGTACTTCGGTATTAAACTCATGTCCATGTCATTGATCACTTCATGCCATCGTTCACTTCATCTCCCGATGGTATCCCAGCGACGATCCTCAAGCAGTTCGCCCCAGCAATTGCCCCTGTATTGTCAAAAATATTTAAATACGCTCAGTTTTTTGGCCAGTCTCCAGGAAAGTATCTTGGCTAACCCCTACACAAGAAGAATTGCAAAAGCGAGACTTCGAACTATCGTAGCATAACTTTATTATGTGCCGTTGCCAAGGTGTTTGAGCTACTGGTTCGTAAGCCTCAACTAGCCTATGCACGCAGTTTTATTAGTGTTTATCAACATGGTTTTGCTAAGAACAACAAACCTAGTGCAGTTCGCTAGCAATTGCCACAAATCATTTGATGCTGGTTATAGCAACCTTCAATAGTGTGGCTTACACCGTTCTACTTGCCAACCCGCTTGGTGATATGGCTACGATCGTACCTAGTTGATCGTTCCTGCACAGTAAGGCTGGGCTCTTACATTTCAAGATCGCTCCTTGCATGCTCCGGTGTTCTTTGGGGTAGTGCTCAATACTAGGCTCAACATCAACGACCTGTCGATGGTGCTTCCTGACAAAAACTTTCTGTTATACGCCGACTATTCAACATTCCGGGATATCCATATACCAGAGGACCATCTACTTGTGATTCCTGGTGCAATCGAAACGCCCTGAGTCTATGCCACAGCTGGATCATGTCGTGGCTAGGTGTCACCAACTGCTAGGAATGGTAAAAAACATGACGTGGGAGCTCCGTGACTGGTTTGATCGCTAATGGAATATGCGAGCACAGTGTGATAATGGAACTTAGCGCGGCTCGTGTCCATTCAACGTAGAGCTACCCGTTTCGCCCTACGCTGCTGGGATCGTAGTCTGGACTATAGGTCTGCTGATCGGGTTGCCACAGCTCGACGGAAGCATTCAACGCTCCTCTCGTCGGTGAGTCTATACGTGCCAGCCAGGTCGCTCCGGTCTCGGGCAATGCTATCAATTGCAGAGCCTCGGGCCTCGTTTGGTTCGCTTGACCCATTCGTCTCTATGTGTCGTCTCCTCAACTCGGTAGGTGAGGCGTTTGAATCGGGAATGTCTGCGGCAGAGACACTAATGCGCGTAAACGTTCTGAGACAAAACCTTTCAGTTGTGCGTTAAGAAAAAGTATGTTAAAGGTAAATTTATGTTCGCAGACAATGCCGACAGGGCTAATCAGTTCGTCGGTTTTAATTGAATAAACAAATGGGATGGGATAATTTAGCCGTCTTCCAGGACAATACTTTGTAATCTACTAGCTCTCTGAATTTAAATCGCCTGGCCATTTTTTCTATTAGAGTCGTCGTTCCAGGGTTCGCTGGCTCAAAAACAACGAAGCACCAGGCACCAGGGATGTAGCAGTACTGATAAAAAATGATGGTGTAGCACTCGAATTCGTCGCATAATTACTGAGGTGTATGGGATAAGGAATCGATGGCTTGCGATTGGAATTTTGGCATCAACTTTCCAAAGTACAAAAACAGAGATAGGTTTTCTCTCTGATATTTAAAAATCGTCGAACAGATTGTAGGAAACTATCAGAGAGAATTCTGAAACGGAAAGTCAACCACTGACCAGATCTTCACGATGCGACATATCTTGGAGAAAATGGCGGAGCTGCAGCGCCACACTCCCCATATGACAGCATAGCCACGGGAAAACTGTGAGCTGTTGTTGGATTCAGGAAAAGTTTATCAGTCTTGTTAGAATGACCAACATCACAAGTCAGGAAGAGATGGATGAATAACTATCAGGGCCCTTTGTTACCACCAAGGACCTGCTTCAGAAAGATGGGCTTTCCTGTTTTCTCTTTAACTTTGGCGATGGATAGGACCATCCGTGACTCGTAGTTGGAAACTCTCGGGACCATCTTCTATAAGCCAATCCATATCCTTATATGAATGGACGGCCCGATGGTTGAAGTGACAGCGGCGCCAGTCTTCTCTCGGTGGGACCGAGGCTCAAATCCCAACCAAATCGACACCCCGTAGTGATTTTACAACTATGTGGTATTAATATTAGTAAGTCTAGTAAGCCTGAAATGCCAGAAACGCTCTTATTAGGGTCGTTAGGTCCAGGTAGTAGTATAAAGGGAAGACCAGATCGGACCTAGTTTTAAAGTGCATTCGAATTTAATGAACATCATGTAAACCACAGCAAAACGAGTGAGTTCCGCAGGACCATTTATACCTACCTTAGAATAATTGGACCACTTTTCATCAACGGAGAATGATCAACTACTTTCTATAGCTACCATTTTGTCGATCCAAGTTGATCGAAAGAGTTCGTTTATTTTCGTACGGTTCGGTCCATTCGCTCAGTTTCGGTGACTTCGCTAGTGCAGGCGCAGTTGTACGAAGTGTACCGTGGAGCGAACGGGGCGACACGTTTTCGTTTGTTGCTCGAGCACTTGAAGCTCGCACTGCATATGTGCTACTCGGTGATCCTATCCTATGCAGAATTGAGCGCTAACCTAAGCATATCTGTTCATATTCCTCTAACGCAGCTCACAGCACTCTTTGCTAGAGTGCGTTCACGCGGTGTTTAAACGGACAACGAATAAATTAAAATAAAAAAATTGAAAACAGACAAACAAAATAACATATTGTCTCCTAAATCCATACTCGTCCCAGGACAAGACTCGTCACAAGTCCGCGATACAGCCTATACATATCGTGTGAGCTATTAGGTAAATGGTGTGGTATGGCAAAACGAATACGAAAGCGAATTCGTGACGCTGTGTACGTGTGTTTGTTCTGTGATCTACTGGATTTTTTTTTTACTAATGAAAGTACTTGGTCTCCTAAACAACCAACAGGATACGATCGTCCACCTCCACGGGAAGGGTCTTTGCGGGGCCCCCTGTTTATATCACGTTACCGCATGCCGGCGTGCCTTCTGCCTATTGAACGTACTTCAGTTTGGTCCAACCAAACTGGCTTGCGTACACCTCCCTGTAGCTGTTCTTGAACCCATAAAAAGCGTACAGTGACAAACCTGCCAGCGCCGTAAACAAGTACGTGAGAAGAAAATTAATAAAAACATTAAGGGAAGGTACATTAGAGCAAAGTCCGCATCCGCAGGGAACACAGACCAGCGTGAGTAGAGGTTTAATGGTTTGCATGCCAGGTTTCTTACTTAGTGGCGAGTGTTAGACCGCGGTCATCAGTAGTAGCAAAGGGGTGTTCAGGTAGGCAGGTTAATACAGTGTAGGGTAATGGGTGGGACTAGCGTCAACACAATCTACAGTCAGCCGGCACCTACTCGGCTACGCATCGGGCAGAAACTGTTTTGGCGGGACCGTCTTCCGTAGGCCCTCCTTGAAGTTACGGAACGACACTCGGTGCTCGACCGAGTTGCGTATACTGCTGGGGCGCGTTTCAGGATTGATCGACTTCAGCACGTCATCGAACAGGAGCTTCTGTTTCTTTTTCGCCGTATCGAATCCTCGGGCACGATCGCGAAAGCTTTCGTCGCGCGGTTTCGTCGCGATCGGTGTGATGTGGGACGCGATGGAATCTTTAGACGAGCCCATACTGAGCCCGGAATCGGTGCTCGAAGCCGGCTGCTGCTGATCGGCGATCGTACGCTGAAGGTTTTCCTCGCTGACCGCCACCATAGCGATCGGTTGCAACGACTTCGGACGTCCCATTGCGTCCAGCGGTCCTCGCTGGAGGATCTTCTCCAACCGAGACTTGAAAGCTGCCCGAGGATTGGAGGGTTCCGAGTCGTTCTCGAGCTGGTTAGTCTCATCGCGGGACGGCTCTTTGCGTGGCGATGTGGGTTTGAGTGCGGCAGGAAGTACTGCCGCCGAGCTGGGCACAGGTTTAAGCTTCTTCAGCTCCACTTCGTAATATTGTGGTGCTTCCGCGGGAGCTACAGGTGTTGGGAGCGGGGTTGGTGGTTCGGGGTCCGTAGGCAAAATCGACGCCCGCTGAGCCTTTCCCTTGCCGAGCGTGTTGAACAGCACCGGATCGAACTTGGGAGCCGTCGGGATGGGACTTCGCGGAGTGTCGGGAATGACTGACCCGGCACGGATTGTGTTGAACAGCGTTTCGTCGAACTTGGGCGCCGGTGGAATGACGACGCTACTGTGCTCCGACCGTGCTCTATCCGGGTCCGGTTCGTCCGTTTCACTTTCCTGCGGGGAGTTTGAATGGCTAAGTTTGTTGAGCAACAGCACGAAGCTGGGTTCGCTGGTCGAGCGGATAATGCCCGGGCCAGTCGGTGGAGACATTGCAGGTAGCTGTCGGCTAGACTCTGCAGACCGTGGCCCGTGTTCTCCTTCCAACTGCTCCTCATCGGGTGGATGAAGTCGCTTAAGCGGTATCTTGACTGGATTGACAAGCAATGTACTGAGCCGGCTCATGAACCGCTCTTTTTCTGCCGCTCGGAAGTTGATCTGGTCCTGCTCTTCTTCGGTGAGCAGCTTCGGAGCGGGCTCTCCGTCCGCTTCCATCCCTGCGATGTACATCACTCGTGGCTTTAGCTTAGACTTATTGTTCCCGGAATCCACTGGAGGAGGGTCGTCACTGGACGCTATCGTGATCGTTGGAGTTTGTGCCTTTTCATCTGCCTCCTCATTGACTTCTTGATCCTTTGTCCGTTCCTGTACTTGCTGCTGATCATCATCTGAGGTAGAGATCTTCGGTTCTTCCGTAACGTTTTCTTGCGAGCTCTGTTCCACCTCCACGATACTATCATCCGCCCGGTGGATATCGGCAATGACAGACTGCTCCCGAAAGACGGGACTCGCTAGCGACTCATCATCGTCTCCCTTTGCCCGGCCAATGTACTCAGCCGAGCTGAGCGCTTCCTCGCCGGACGGTAGCGTATCTTCATCGTCCAGAATGTGGTCTAGGAATGCGATCGCTTTAGACGTTTCCTTCTCATCCGTCAGCGAGCCCGGCTGCTCGGTGTGCTCCCCACTCACTGGAGGTGTCATTTTTCGCCCATCGCCCCCATGCCCCGGTGCGGTGTCCCCCTCCTGTGCCACAAAATAAACCTTCCCGTTCGGTTCTACCTTTTCCGTAAATCCTCGCACTGTCCCTTCGGATAGTGGTATGATCTCATCGAAGCTGCTCTTGGGCGTGGAGGTGTTCGATCGGGATTGTTTCGTTTGCCGCTGTTCTTCTTCCGGCTCGGACCCGCTGCCAGCCACTGCTAGCGCCGACACAACAGCCAGCTCTTTGGTGGGAACGTTTGCTGTAAGCTCGATCAATCGTGCATCCTTATCGGCCGTCTCGACGGATATGGCTGTGCTAAGGTTCTGGGAGTAGTACCCATTCTGCTGTGGGAAGCTCATATGCTCACGGCTCACTACCGAGCCATTTTCTAGCTCCGCATCATCATCATCGTTTCTTCGGTAGCCCATTTCGGAGGACGTTTCTACCGCGGGGAACTGTGGTATGCGTACGTCAGGATTCTTGGCAGCACGCATGTTGCAGCATACGCACGTAAAGTATATTACAAGTCCTATCGTAATTGATGGGGGGGGTTGTTGGTTGTTGGAAATGGTCCGGGATGGAAGGATGATCGGGCGTTCGGATTTAGCCAGTCAGTATGGTATGGGTTGTCGAAAGAGAAGGGAAAGAAATGTTGCATGCCATGCCAGTTAGTGACGCTACAGGAAGAAGGGATCTAGCTAGCGCTGGGAAATTAGTGTCATTGTGTTACACTACTCTACCACTACAAGGACAGTGTGTGTGTGTGTGTGTGTGTGTGTGAGTACCGTGGTTAGAAAAGTTGCAAGAAAAGCATCACAGAGCGCTTACCAATTCCCATCCATATGCCAAACCGTATCCAGGTGTAAACGTCCAGCATGAGCATCAGATAGATGTTGACGAAAATACTGATCCCGGGCAGCAGTGGCACCAGCGGCACCCGGAACGGTGCTTCGGCCCGCTCGCGTGGCTGTATCGAGATGAGCAGCAGCACCAGCAGCGTTAGCCCCAGCAGCACACCGAACAGTGTCCAGGCCCACGGTTCCATCTCGTAAATGGCGTCCTTGGCGTAGAAGATCGTCAGCGACAGGGCAATGGCTAGCAGACCTGCGAAAGATCGTGTCGCGTGTCAGAAGGGGAAAGCTTTTTCCACCTGGCGGGAAGCAGTAACTTACAGTAGACTGTCACCAGCACTCCGACCACACTGCTGGACACGTTCGTCGGCAGCCGAATGCAGGACAGGTTGAACAGCTGCTTGAAGAAAGCGGAACCGGTCACGCGTTCCCGTGCCTTCAGCAGGTTCGACGACTCGTACGGGTCCCGCGTGCTTGTGGATGGGATGGCCGGATCGGGGTATTCGGAAAATCTGCGTGTGACAGCGCAACGGAGAAAACAATCACAATGACATCGACGATCAGCACGAATTGGAGCACCGTTACGTTCCGCCGTTCGGTTCGCTCGGATGAAGTAGCGTATGATGGGGATGGTAATGAAGATAACATCTACCGAACCGTTTTCATCACACCGCCTTTTTTTGGGTGGCTTTTCGCTTTTTGAATATCTTGACAGCTCGCACCAACAAATTTGTTCCAAAGCACAAGATTTGAAAGCAGCAAGCCTTCAATCGGCTATAAAGAGTGTACCAACACACGTGTGCAAACAGCTTCCTTCCGGTCTATTTTTTTCCAACCCAAGCCCGAAACCAGCTGTGGGGCGTTGGGGCTAATAAAACACTTCAGCTTGGGAGTAGTTCGGCTAACGAGAAGGAAAGAGGCAGCTGGAAAAAAAACCCACACCAAGTCAGGCTTCATTTCACCCGCGTGAAGGTTATACCGCCAGCACGGTACGGGGAATTGGGCTGACAGTTTCGCTTGCCGTACGACTCCGCAAATGGCTTTGGAGTTTCACCGCTTGCGTTATAGCTCTAAGGTTGATTGGCGTTGTTGTGCATATGGAGACAATTTAATGTTTGCTTGCTGTTTGTTGCGATACAGTCATAACGAACGGTCCCTTCCGCTGTACGTACCTTAGAATGAGTATGGAGATGGCAACGACGGTGTACGCCATAAGCGTTCCGATCGACAGCATATTGACCAGCGCTCGCAGGTCGAACAAACCACCCATCGTGCCGGTGAGCAGTGCAGCACAGAGCGTCCCAAACACCGGCGTCTTGAACCGTGGGCTAACCTCACCGAGCGCCCGAAAGATTAGACCATCCTGTGCCATGGCGTAGATGATGCGGGGCTGTGGGAACATTGCGCCAAACAAGCTTGCCACCAGCCCGATAATGCCGCCGATCGCTACAATCCACTTCGCAAAGTGCCATCCGATCTCGTTGAAGACGTACGGCAGCGGGGCATTAACGTCCTGTTTGTAGTAGGGCCAAACGAGCGTCAGCACCGTCGACACGCCAAAGTACGCAAGAAAGATGATGGTCAACGAGCAGAGGATCGCCCGGGGGATGGCTTTGCGCGGGTTGCGCACCTCCTCGCCGGTCGTGGCGATACAGTCGAACCCGACGAACCCGAAGAAACAGGTCGCCGCCCCGCGGAGCGTACCCTCGAACCCGAACGGGAAGAAGCCTCCCTCGCCGGCATTGTACTGGCTGGGCACGTTTTCCGGCCTGATGCGCCAATTCTCCGGATCCGCCTTGATGGCACCGGCCACTATGACGAACAGCACGATAAAGATGTTCAGCACGGTAAACGCATTGTTGACCATGGTAGACTTTTTGAGCCCGAATGCTAAAGCGACTGTGGGGAAAGCAAGGGCAGTGGGAGTGATAAGAATAGTGGGGTGGAAAGGAAGCGTCTTCGCATACTCACTGCCCAGTAAGATCGCGACGGAGAAGGCGAAAAAGTCAAAGTAGTTGGACATGAAGTCCCACTCGATGGGCGCCACTTCCAGGAAGCGCGTCTTCATCGTATCGTTTGCCAGCGTGTCGATGTAGAGGCTCAGCCCGCGCGACACACTAGCCGACCCGATGATGTACTCCAGCATCAGGTTCCAGCCGATGATGAATGCCATAAACTCGCCGATGCACACGTAGCTGTAGATGTACGCCGATCCTGACTTGGGTACACGCGCTCCGAACTCAGCGTAGCACAGACCTGCAGCGGGAACATGCCGCGATTAGTCCAGATCTCTCAGATCGTTGATTGTGCTTCCATACTTACCAGCCAGAAAGGACGCCGCGGCCGCTATCAAAAACGACAGCACGACGGACGGGCCGGCCTGATCCTTCGAAACATGGCCTGCCAGCACGTACACCCCGACACCGAGCGTTGCGCCAACACCGAGCGCCGTCAGATCGAAGGTGTTCAGTATCCGGCCCAGCTTCTCCGAGCTGCCATCGTACGACAGCACTTTCCTGCGGGTCAGTATACGCCAACACGAAGGACTGGCCATGACCGCAAAGCCCCTTTTAAGCTACACCGTCCCCGTACGCACGCGTGATGGTGGCCGCCCAGCACCGTTCTTCTGGAAGGTGTCTCGCCTCACCGATCGGGCACCGAATTACTGCAGCAGGCTGCTCCACGGTCACAAAACGGTGCGTCTGCGTCTTATCGTGTGTCTGACGTGCCCAGTGCTCCGGTACGTCCTTATCATAGGTGCCTGCCGAGGAAAGGAAAGAACGACAACAAGAAATTCAATTGCCTACCCCTTCGGTGGTGTTTGCGAACGTATCTCTTCAATTAGGTTATCTACACTGATTGGCATGGCTGTACCACCTGTCCACCGTAAGAAACAAAGTACCTTCGCCAGCGTACACTGCACACCGGACGTAGCGCTGTAAAAAGTGCGCACGTGATACGTTCGGCCGAATGCCGCACACTATGTCTCATCCGATCAGCTGTTTAAGCCCGATTGACGCTCGCCAGGGAATGGACGATCGGTGTCGTAGCTGCAAACGCGGACAAGCTTGCTCCCTAATCTTTCTGATAATGAGACGCACTAGCAGCACCCTTTGCTGGGGGCTCATCTACTAATGAGCTGTATGAGGCGTGTATGTGTCATACTGTCCAGGTTCCGAAACGCGCCATTTGTTTTTGCCAAGAACGCCTGCGGGGAGTGGATGGTCTTTTCGGTTTAAGGTTTATTAAAGGGATGAAATCATCCATTTTGCATACGACAGCGATAAGCCGCCTATCGCTCCTTCACTTGACTCATGTTGTCCACATCTGTCACATACGCTGCTCACCACCGAAGACATTGTGGACCGTTGTGAACTCTTCAGCGGAACCGTGGTGATTAGATTACGGCCGCAGGCAAATGTGCCGGACCTGATCAGTTCTGGTCAGGCGACACCCAGATTTGATAGCTGCTGGTGGGCTCATCTGTCCCGATGAGCCGGTCAACATAAGCCAATGGAAGGCATTTTGTTTTTCCCAGCAACGCTCATCCGTGAAGGACGCTCGCTTAATGTAAGGGGACAACACTAGCCCACAATGTTGTGTAGCACATTTTGATGTTCGTGGAAGCCGTTTTGATTACCATGTTTGCAAAAACAATTCAAGTGCGGCCGATGGAGACGCCATTTTGACCGCGCAGCTTCGCTTAGAGTTATTTGAACGGGCAAACAAATTACAGTTCAGCGATACCTTCTACAGCGATACCCAAAACCACTCTACGCAGCGCAAAAGGGCAATGATAAGACAGTAACAAATAATAAAGGCCCCTATGATGATTCTATGCCCGACAATCACCAGTACGATTGTGGCCCGGTTGATAGTGTACCTACCAAAGAACGAACCATCCCGTCCTTGACACTGTTCCGGGGTGTGAGTGTGTGTTCTAAATTCCTGACGTTCTAACAAACAAAACATGGCCACCATGTTCACGATCCCCGCTGTTCGCGAATGCTGAGTACCCCCCAATCAGTGGGTCATTTCGCCTGCATCGTCTGCCTCCGGTGCGACAGTTACGGTCCCGTACGTACGCATCTTTGCCGCCGGGGTCTGGTGCAGGTTAAGTCACTGCCGGGCGGCTTCTTCAACCGCGTCCGTCAATTATGCGATCATCGCGCGATACGGTTCGCGGGCTTTTGCTTCTCTTGCAATTAATAAACTCTGCATAGTATGAACGGAAACGAGATGGAAAATGTGTGTATGAAAGCGAGGGAGAGAGAGAGAGATGGCTCATTTTGCTAAGGCTACTACAGCATGACAACCATACACAAACAAGCTGCTACTACCACGCTCAGCGCCTACTATACCATTATCGCAAAACGGAAAGGCTCAATATCAATCGGGCAAGGTTGCCAATTTGCGAAGAGCCACAGCACAGAGCTGCCGGTACGGTACGGCGTTTCTTTAACTAAATATTATTGCTGTACTTTGTGGTGCATCTGATTTGTGGCGCTCGTGTTCTCCCGAGCTCAGCTGGTGCGCTAACAAGCGATCCGGGCACGTTACCAACATTAGGCGTGATAACGTGAAGCACGATAGTAGAGACCCGCATGCAAGACGCTTTCGAAGGTGGGTAGCGCGTTGCGTGAGATACACACGGTGGTGGGGATCGATAATTGCATTGTGTTGGGCAGGTCGCAGAATTTGGAGGTTGCGTTCTACCGCACCACCGGTAGAACATGCCAATCGCCCTGAACCGATGCGTACCAGAGATCATCCGAGACGCTCGATCACCGAGAGCAACGGCAGAAGAGGACGTTCTCTCGATACGCCTAGCAACTTAACCGACTCATCACGCTTCACTTTCAAATGCACGCAGGCACGAACTTGCCACTAAGGTAAGGTGGGCAGGGGGAGTCCACCGCAGCATTTCTGTTAATCCGATAACTCACGGAGACCCCGTCCAGCAAACGGTGCCGGCCGCCTGCTGGACCTGGTGGAATGCACGTTGCGCGTTAATTATTACACTTTCCACCTTTTCGTGTGTTTGAAGTGAGCAAAACAAACGGCGGCGCCGGGCCCAAGTTAGTGGTTCTTTCCTTTCCTTCACTTTCGCGCGCAACGGTTCGCGTCACTGCACGCATAATCGATGTTACCTCGATGCGGTGTTGAACGCCCCCCCCCTCCCCGGTGCTAGACTATGTGTCTTGCGTTCAAGACCCCGAAAACAAAAACGATGTGCAATGTGCGGGTGCAAAGGGTTGGTCGATAAGGGTTGGGCCCACTCATCGGCATCCACCATTGGGGTACGCGCAATGCGCGCAAAAAGCGCACCGGCAAGAAGTCAAAGTCAAATGACCGCGTGAAGGATGGGCGCGACGAGACGGTCGAAGCGTCAACTGGGGGTTGATATGTTTATTGATTAAGGGATTGGGTGTTATACAATACGATCTTTCCAAAACTTTCCTTGATGTGCTTCATTACACCGTCTGGTGTTAACTGCGGGGAAGTGGCATAGGTGGAAGCAAAAAGGTGGATTCTCGATGTCGAGTAACGGATTCGGAAGCATAATTTAAAGCACGCTCTCTGTGTGTGATTTATTGTTCGGTACACATGTAATATACAACCGGAAAAAGCCGTTTGATTAAAGATGTCACTATCATGGCGTGACGCTTCGGTTTTATGTAATGCGTGATATCGATCGTACAGGCCGGTGGTTGGGATTTAAATGTACTTGTATACCCTTGCACCTTGTCTACCTGAGTAGAGTAAAAATATGAGTTCCCTTGTAAAGGAAGAGATTTTAGTCAAAAAAATCTATCCAAAGCCTTACATTGGGATTTTCTTAAAATTGTTTTGCAAGGTGCTCAAAAAAGGCGAGATTACTTGAAAAAAAAATTGAACTTCTTTTTGAACTGAACTAACCCAATGGTTGAACCTTGTATTTATTCAGCTTCTCTATCATACAAACAAAACAAGCAAAAAAGTATTGAAGATTCAAATGCGACGATCTAGTAAGACAGGTAAATTATCTCAACATCAGACTAGGAATTGTTTTTATTTATTTAAAGAGGCTTGGATCACATTTTTCATTTGGTCGGATGCCTCATCCTCCTGGAATATGTTCATCTACGAAGAGCATTCCGAGAAACGATAAGCTTCTCTAAAATCGCAATTGATGATACATTTTTTAAATGAATATTAACAGGATTTTACCATGATTATTCTAATTCAAACTGATGGCGCCCGCATACGGATCTTGGCCAGCATGCTGAGAGAGGATCATCTTAGCGCCATTCGCTTCTGCTCATAGCTTGAGAAAAGTGTTGAGCGACACTTTTTTATAAGGCTTAGAACCGAGCTCCTTTCTGAAAGTGATCATCAGTCGTTTGATAGTGATCCATAAGCCACCCGGCCACGACATTAGCACTTTCATGAAAATCGTTTTCAGCACTCACTTTCTCGCTATTTGAATAATGAGATTTTAATTTTAAGAAATTTAGATAATCTACGAAAATGGAGTTAAAAAATGTTTTAGAATTTGCTGGACACATCCCAATGGAAACAAACAGTTGTTCTGCGACGTGCTTTGTAGAGTGACCAAATGTAAAAGGCAAAGAGATACCCTTTAACAAGCCCCATTTTCTACTTATTAATATAGAGTCTGGGCAAAGTGAGTAGCCTGAACAAGTGTTTCAGCTGTCGTGGCCGAGAGAATATTTAATTTCTTCACTCTTAACGTATGACTTAGTCACACAGTTAAAAGAAATACCTAATTACGATACTCTTTCATCTCTCGTAGCACAAGAACAATGATTAACAGAGCATCACCACCACGCATAACTAATGTCCTAACATCTAGAACCTATCGAAGTAAATTCAGGGCGCATATCAACACGACGATGTAAATTTGAATCCAAACTAGCCGCTACAATGACGAGCTCTACGAGCTGTACGATGATCTCACCATCGTTCAGCGAATTAGACTCGACAGGCTGCGGTGGGCTGGTCATGTCATGAGAATGACACCAGACGACCCAGCCCGTAAAGTCCTTTCAGGCCGTCCACACGGACAAGGGAGGCGTGGTAGGCCCATATTGAGATGGAGTGATGGCGTTGATGCGTCCGCCAGAACGGCCGGGATAACGGATTGGCAGACGACGGCGCTGAACCGTGAGCGATATCAAGGATTGTTGCAAGCAGGCCAAGACCGCAAAGTCGTTGTAGCGCCTGATAAGTAAGTAAGTAAATTGAAAAGAATTATAATAATGAGAGATCAGTTTCAACTCGACTGTTGATCTCACTGTTATTTGGCAGTAATATGCTGAATGTTACGAGCATAAACAAATTGAAAATCTTGAAGAATAACTCGTATTGTTAATAAGCGCGATCCTCGCTTGGTCCTTTTCAACCACATTTAGTCTAATCAAACATAAAAGTCTATCAAGTACATGATACATAATTTTCAGAAGCTTACAAAAAGTATTGGCAGTCCATCAAACGACTAGTTTAAAGAGGCGTTCCGGCATTGGACTTCATTTGAACGCCTCCTGCAAGCGTTCGACCTACATTGAGGTCAGTTGTAAGGTTTCCGTGTGGGTCAACGTATGCAGACCATTGCTTGCACTGAACACCGATTTGTCTCGTTACATTATTGCCCAGTTTCATCAAGAGAACTACTGCCCTTAGGTCTTCTCACTGCAATAAAAAACATCCACTCAGCAAAATACAACTCGCCTCAATTCTAGCGCGTTACAACCCTAGCATCAACAGGTTTTGTGGTGTTGTGTAATGCGCTCACACTACCCTTGCTCGGTTCAAGAGATGACATACGAGCCATGTTAGCTTTAATCGTAATCTCGCATGAGTAGCATCTTGCGTAGATAAGAAACAGGTAGCTCCTCTAGAACCGGTAACCGGTCTGATTCACGTTGCGGAAAGCGACGAATTAGATCGTGTGACACAAAGCTAAATTAACCCCCCCCCCCCCCCCATTTTTGTTCGTCCAAGTTGGGATATTAGACAAAGAATATTGGGAGATTTGTAGAAAGTAAAAAAGGGCTTTGGTGAGCTGTATGAGGCCCTCAGTATCTGCAGTATCTAGCATGGTGTAATATAATTGTTTGTGCGCATCATATTATCTGTTTCGAATGCTGCATGGTGACGGTACGCCTGTGACGAGATTCGAGAACCGACATTCCTGTACCGCAATCAACACGCTTGTTCGCCCGGGTGAGAAAATGCTTGATAAGAGCGGAGCGGAGGTCCTATGCCATGTCCGCAACAACACGCTTCGTACGCTTCGTTTCATCAATCGTTTGCGGTTGTTTATCTCAGTGAACACGACGTACTGTGCGGGAGTCAGTTGGAAGATATTGTTGTTTTTGAGGTTCTGTTTGTGTGCATTACCCAAAAACCCTAAACTCAACTCGTCAGGTGATCGTACTACAGGTGTGCAAGATACCAACCGAAAAATCCAGCCTCCACTTCCAATGCACAGCTGCTTTTGGGGTGTGATGTTTGGTGTCGCGTGGCACAGCGAACAGGATCGCCGAGAGGTCCTTTAACGGCAGCAGCAACTTTACCAACAACACAAGTGATCAGCACGTAGTCGATGTTTCTTCTTCCTCTCCTTCGGGTGTTTAAAAGGCCACCCCGTCGTTCGTTATCGTCACCGGTGACTAATGATAAACATCACTTGAAATACAGGGGCAATCAATGCACAACCCTCTATCGCCCACTATTGGCCACAATAGAAGTCCATTATCAGGTGATACACATTGCACGTATATGGCGCTGTGCCAGGGCACACTCATCAGGTTTGCCACTTTTTCACAACGGTTTTGCTTATTTTATGAGCCTTTCCCCCCGAAATCACGACCACGACCGGGCACTAACCGTTTGTTTACACGTTTACAAGCTTTTCCTACTTTTACTGGGTACACTGATCATTTAGGCACTTTGCTGCACGCTTGTATAACAGAGCCGCATCTTAGGACACACGAACGACAACACCGCTTACTGTCACTGAGAACCAATACCACGATCAACCACGATTGCCTAACGGTAGCGTTAAACAAACACCAACTTTTCGGTGTTGTACATCACACGATCCAGATACCTTCGCCGACGGAACACGACTAACAGACGAGTGTCTCGATCGGAATAACGCACCGCACGCAACCGACCGTAGTAGTAGCGTCTTAGAGCCACCAGAGCTAACTCGCTCTCTCTCTCTCTCTCTCTCTCGCTCTCTCTGAGAATCTGCATTCGGTAACGGTTACAGTGGCGGGCTTAGCTTTTCCCTCTCCCGTTGGTCAATCGTATGGCTTCCGTTTTTGTTGCTGTACTGCGCCGGTTGCTTGAGATTACACTTATCTCGCAAAGAACCCAGAACCCGAATAGTCAATAGCACCGATTGACATTGTACTACCGCGATCCGGAGCCGGCAGAGTTCAGAGGTGTACTGCTTGTTCTGGTGCGCACATGCGAGTGCGAGGTACGATGAAACAATTCAAGGTTAGGGCGCGTATGGAAGGCCAGCATCCAAAGGGCTGTAAGTCGATAAGAGATACGTTTGAAGTTGCAGCGAACAAGCAAGTTCTTTCTCTTTTTTCTTAAAACACTTCTTAATGCCATCAGAATGAGACGAAATTTAAAATGATCGTTATTCGTTTGAGTGCACCTGTCATCTCACAGCACGGTGCTATGCGCATTGCCTACATTTAGGCGCTTATATCTGCTAAAGCCAAACCGGCGTGCTAAAACTGGGAAAATTGTTTCCCAGCCAAATTTATCTACCCCTTTGGTCTTGGTTTACAGTTTCGCAGGCAGACGGCGAGCGAATGGATGGCCAATTAATTCAACCCAATCATCCCACGCCGGCTGACATTGACACCGAAAGAGAAAGTAACGAGTTTACATACACACTCGCGCAACCTTGACGTACGATCGGTTACCACCATGTACTGTTCATCCCATTTCTGCCACCGGAATCGCGCAGTGCATTATCACACCGCCAAAAGCCGTCGGGGATGAACGGTTGGGTGCGTGATTGGCTCTGACAGCGGCTGGAACGTGCTGGCAGCGTGCTGGACCGGCGACGAAAGATCAATGGTCACACGAGCTCCAAGAGCATCGCCGTTCGACACACACACACAGGGAAGCGTTCTTGAACCGAGCCGAGCGATGAGCAGCGATGCAAACGGGTGACCCAATTTTAACCGCACTACAGCATTCCAACCGCCCCGTTGTTTTGGTTTCGGTGTAACGTAATAGCGTAATTTGTGATTCAAACGAGACTCGAATACCGAACTCACAAGCACAAGCAGTTAATTGTGAGCTGTTGATTTTATTTGTGCAAAATATAAAACAAAACTAATTCCCCCCAAGGCTCATAATGAGTAATGGGGTGCTTACGATATACTAAGTGTTCCCTGCAGAGCGTCTACTGTGAGTGATGAACGTCAAAAAGAAGTCCCTCCCCCCCTCTTTCCCGAGATTCCTAACCTAAAACGGTTCCATGCTACACGTTTACCAGTGAATGTTTCTGTTTGTTTGCTTTCCAAGGCGGCTCCCTACTAGTTTAATGCTTTCTACCGCGCTACATCACTACATGTAGCTGTCTAACTACCGAACGTACATCCCTAATGTCTTGATCGCACTAAAATAGGTGTGACGGCGATTGCCCGCGCGAGCCCGCTACAGCTTCACCGTCGTGAACATGGCGAATGGTATGTCTAGCTGACTTTCGGACAGCGTTTGGCTGCCCGATCCTTGCACCGAGTGGCGAATGCCGTACGAAAAGTAGATGATGAAGCCCACCAGCAGCCACACCAGAAACCGTACCCAGGTGGCCGCGTCCAGCTGGAACATGAGGTACACGTTCACCAAGATGCTGAGCAGCGGCACGAACGGGACGAACGGTACGCGGAAGGTAAGCTGCCGCTCCTCGGTCGGCTGGCAGGAGATGATAAGCGTCAGCAGTATCGCTACAATGGTCATAGCCGCTAGCAGGGTGCACATGAGTGGATTGTAGTCGTTGAGATGGGTCTGGGCGTGTACTAGAATTGCGCTGATCACACTGATGGCGATCGCTGTTTGAAGAATAACAGAAATGGATTAAGAAAAGTTCACAGCAGAACCAGCAGCCTAACCTTACCGTAGATAAGCACGCACACCTTCACAATATCGGACGACAAGCTGCTCGGAACCGTGAGGCAGGTCAGATTGAACAGCTGCTTCACGACGGTGGACGATTTCGTCTGTGAGCTGACAATGAAGTTGGTGTTTTGCTCGTAACGCAACACCAGCACACTCACAGCGACGATCGTGTAGGCGAGCAGTGTTCCGATCGACATCATATCGATCAGCTGGTGCAGATTGAACAGCATCGCCATCGTGCCGGAGAAGATCCCGGACAGGATAGTGGCCAGTAGGGGTGTTTTGGTTTTCGGGTGGACCGTACGCAGCTGCTTGTAGATGAGCCCGTCCGAGGACATGGCGTACAGTACGCGGGGCAGCGGAAACATCGCTCCCAGTGAGTTGGTGCACAGCGAAAATATCGCACCGATCGAGACGATCCACTTAATCTCCTGCCAGCCAAGATAGTCGAATAGCCGGGGGAAGGGTGCGATCGGGTTTTGCAGGTAGTACGGCAGGGCCATCGTAAGCACGGTGGCCACACCGAAGTAAGAGAGGAAGATGATGACCAGCGACATGATGATGGCTAGTGGAATGTTTCGCGAAGGATTCTGTGCCTCCTCGCCGGTCGTAGCGATACAATCGAACCCTACGTAGCCGTAAAAACATTTAGCCGCACCAGCCATTACGCCCGCGATCCCGTACGGAAGGAATCCACCGGCACCGATGTCAACGCCGGACGGTACGCTCGGATCGTTCGGTTGTATGGTCCAGTTGGCCGGGTCGGCCTTAATGCCTACCGACACGAGCACAACCGCAATCACGATGAGATTGACGCCGGTGAAGAGATTGTTCAGCAGGGTGGATTCTTTCACACCGTACGCCAGCAGGGCCGTTATCACCAGCACAACCAGGAAGGAAAACACGTCCGGATACTCGGCCAGAAAGCTAACCTTCATCTGGATCACATCTTTGATGGCGTTACCCATCCGGTGGTCGATCAGTGCGTCGATGTAGCCGCTTAAGCCTCTCGCGACACTTGCCGTGCCTGGGTGGAGAAACAAAGTCAAAGTCAACACTCGGGGACACACAAACGGCTCCAACTCACCAATAATGTACTCCAGCATCAGATTCCAGCCGATCGTGAACGCAGCAAACTCGCCGATCGTAATGTAGGTGTAGATGTACGCGGAGCCCGCCTTCGGTACGCGCGATGCAAACTCGGCATAGCACAGGCCGGCAATGGCCGCCGCTAGCGCTGCAATGACGAAGGAAATGACCACACCCGGACCGGCCTGCTCGTACGCTACGGACCCGGCCAGTACGTACGCACCCAGGCCGAGCGTACTGCCCACACCGAGCCCGGTCAGATCGAGCAGGGTAAGTACGCGCGCTAGCTTCGAGTGGCTTCCGTCGTCGTTGTTAGGTTTCTTGCGGCTGACAGCTTTCCAAAAAGTTTCCATAACTTTTTTCGACGCGTCACCTGTCCAAGGGCAAATGTGGAATGTGATGAGATAAGGTGTTAAAATGTACGAAGCTATCAACAGGAATGCTAGAAATCATTCAACTTCATTTAATCGTATTGGGTGTTTGGTTTGGTTGCTTACAGACGCTTGTCTTGAGATGTGAGATGATTAAAACAAACCACCGTAAACGTTGGACACGGCGGATCAATAAGTGGTGTATGCTCTGAAACGATCGTTAGGAGTTGTCGATCGCTAGCATCTTACAACGGTACGGGGCGATAACCGGGGTTCAAATCCCATCCAGACCGCCTCCCCGTACGCAGGGCTGACTACTTTGCTACGGGTAAGATCAAGTCACAGAAAGCCAGAAATGGCAGGCCGAGAACTCTCGAGGTTGTAGTGCCAAGGAAGAAGAAGAAGAAGCATCTTATGACATCGCCTTAAAATTGTATGATCAAATCTCTCGCTTTCTCTCTCTTCTTGGCCAATCGACCTCTTAAGATCTTTACTTATTGATACCAGGCAGTTGGAGGGTCAGTCTCCACTCAAGGTAAAGGTCCGGATGGGATTTGACCCCGGTCCTGCCGTATGAAGCCCGGCATCGTTATCGTGTTTACCATCTGGCCGCCCTAATTTTCAAGCACAGTTATTGAATTTGTTGAATTTGAAGACGCCTGGATCGCAGTTCAAATCCCTTCCGGATATTCCCTCTGTAGTGGTGCCTGACTATCCAACTTCTTCTTCTTCTTCGGTGGCACTAGAACCTCGAGAGGTCTCGGCCTGCCATTTCTGGCTCTCTGTGACTTGATTCTACCCGTAGCAAAGTAGTCAGCCCTGCGTACGGGGAGACGGTCTGGATGGGATTTGAACCCCGGCCCTGCCGTGTGAAGACCGGCGCCGTTGTCATCTCGACCACCGGACCGCCCCATCCGGACTATCCAACTATTTGGTATCATTAAGCTTAGTAAGCCAGAAATGGCCCGAAGAGATCGTTAGGCCAAGATGAAGAAACATAATTTGAATTTGTACTAATACAATAATATCTATAATATTATATAGCTCAACTTTTCTTCCTTTACCCCCAAATCGCTGTCACTCGCGAGGCTAAATTATTATTAAGAATGTCGTAACGCCCTTCTGGTAGCCTCTCCGAAACCGAGAAATATGTTTCCCCCCTAGACTGACACATGTTGGCACAGTTTCTTCGGCTGTCAAATCAATCATAGAGATCCGCGAGCGCTGACAATGAGCGAAGCAGAGTCAATCGCACAACTACACGGTTCTAGAACTGCTACCGCACGTCGATAGTTGTTCTCAGCCGTGCTCCAATTATCGCTACAATGAACCTCTTTGTTGTGCGAGCAGCCCCATCAAACTAGCTAGTGTCTCAAAAACACAGTCCAATGCGCCAATTTCCCGCCCCGTCACAATATAAACATCGACCCCCCGCCCACCGTGCTCCATTCGGGTAGCGGAGGGGCGAGATGGGGCTGATTTGTCACAACAATAAAATTAATGCAAAAAAACCCATACAATTGAATACACGCACACAGTCTGTTATGCCGGTATGAGGCGGATATTGCTCGAATGCGAGTTGCAGTGCCATCGTGTCCCGTTTGTTGTTTTTTTTTCTGTAAATAGCAAAATGCGTTCGCGGCCGATTTATGCGCCATCGCGCCTTGACCGTTCCACGGTGCACATTCCTGCTCGTTCGTCACCGTTTGTCATGCCGCCCAAAAGGAGCTGTAAGCATTTTCGAGGTTATTTAGTACGCCTGCTCAACGAAAAAAAAGACCCGCCATCCCTACACGGGTTCGCTGGGTGCCATTGACCTAGGACAAAGTAATGGACGACGGAGCGGTCCGTGTTTGAGAGAGTTTTTTATTTTTTTTTTTTCGCACGAAGCTCTAAGATTTGCAAACGCTCCCTGGCCCAGCACCTAAAGCATCGTGTGAAGCAAAAACAGAAGCAGAAAAATGTTTGCCAACGGTCGCGTGGTCGCTTCATGATTTGAATACGTTTGTAAATAATTGCACTATTTATAGCGAGACCCGTGCGCATGAAATCGAATCGAGTCGTTGTCGCTAGTCCGGGTGTCGCTTTCCCGCTGCCTGCCACTCCCGATCGCACATTGCAAAGCATTATGGCCGAGGATTTTGGTGACCGAGACCTTCAACTTGCTCCCAAATCGACCCCCCCTCACCACAACACTCGCATGATGCCACCTCTGTCTCGGAACGATAACGACGCCTACATTAATGCAATCACCGAAACGCGTGCTTTCTACTCGATTTGTCCCCCCGAATTGCTTTCCAAGAATGACGCACCGATGGCGAGAGGATCGGGCGGGCATCGAAAAACGTGCGCCACCATGCGTCTCCATCGCGTTTCTGCTTCCGCCATTGACACATCAGCCAGCCAGATAATCGAGCTCGGGATGGTGAATTTTACATTTCAACGGTTCCGCTAAATTTTCAACGATCGCGGGCTATTTGCCGATCACCACCCGTTATGTGCCGTTTATGTAACATTCAACACCATAGAAAAGCTAACGGAAACGTACAATACAAACAACACTAAACTTATTTTATAGATAATGCCATCCTCCTCAGTTCAATCGCGATCCGATTTCACAACTTCAAAAAAAAATTGCGTAGCTAAATCATGACTTCACCGATTTTCCTCCACTTCCTTCCGTACCGTGCCTGAGCCGTAACTGTTGATAGCAGTGCCAAACACTTTCCCTCACGTGGTCAAACTGTAAATTGTTGTGTTTTCCTCTGTGCGTGTGCTCAGGAACGGGCTCTTTCCGGGCGCGAGTTGAACAATGTTAGCGCGATGTACAACACTCGAAGACTGAGACTATTTCTAGAGCGAAACGGGAAAATAGGTAGCTTCGATACGGGTAGCATCCGATGGAAAGGACCTGTTTCACAAACACACCGGGACGCGATGACCATTGCGCTCAGCTGACGCAACGATCGGGCAGCACTTTACGGGTGTGGGTCAGATACGTGTAGCTCCGGCGTACCATTTTATATCCGGATGCAAATTTTTATTCACCCTCACACTCTCACCGGTCAACGTGTGATGGTGGTTTGGTGAGGAAAACATAAAAACACGGTGGGTGTGACACGAGCTTACTGAAAAAATAGTTCAGCAAAGGAAACACAACCGATGTAATGCGCGTTGCATACGTGTAGGCGCATGTGCTAAGCAGCGCAGGCGAGATGCGGGCTACGGTTTGCTATCTTTAGCTTTAGCAGAAATGTAATCAATTAGCAGCTAATGTACAGTGGTCGGTACCCTTCGGTAGATAAGAAACAAACCTAGCCTATCGATTGGACGTTGGTAATTTCGTCATCATTTTAATCTGTTCGAAACGGGGCGCATAATTGATGAATGAGTTGGTTTGAGTAAATTATAGGCACCGAACAATGGGCAGCGTTACTTGCGGCCGACCAGCGCTTATCGGATGTATCGATGCATCGGAGCAGTAGCGATAGTTGAATTACATGGTACAATGTTTTGGAGGCACGCGTTTTTATTGATTGATTTATTGTTTCGTCTCGTTCGTTATGCACGTTATGGTAAAGGAAGCGCCCGAAGCGCAATACTTTACAAGACTCGCCGGTAAAGGTAGATTAGTGTGATGGACTACTGCTAAAGCTTGATAAGCTCGCAAAGCTCAAAGTCTTAGCAAGGGCTCGAGGCAATGCAGAGATATCACTCGGGATGTGGAGGGAACTGGCTACCAAAAGAAAAAAGAAAACCCCCAATCGAAGGATAACGAACGATAAGGATACAAAACCCGCTATGGCTATTGGTAGTTTCATGTGTTTCTATTTCGAACCTTAAACCACTAGTATGCAATAATTATCACAATCACTTTAAGTGCGAATTTTCTTGTCTTGTTTTGTGGTACGCACTAGGTCGCTTTGTTTTGTTTTACATGCTCTCTCTCTCTCTCTCTCTCTCTCTCTCTCTCTCTCTCTCGCTGTTCGTGTTTGTACTTAGCTAATTCTTACACTGAAAGGACTGCTTGATTCGGCTAGGAATCATGCTGCTAATGTCGGCATAATACTGACCCCTCCCGAAACTGAGGTCGCGCACGGTTTGCAGTGGTACAATGGGACGGATAGGCCAGCAACAATCGGCCCAACAATTCCGCCACTGTCTACGTTGACTCGTGCGCGATCGCGTACGTCGGTGCCGGGCGCGAATCCTTCCGGCCATACACATCCGACGCACCGTCGTACCCGGTGTTGTCGATACCGTTCGCCTTGGATTCGGCAAGCTCGGCCTTGGTGAGCAACCGTTCACCCTCGATCGAGTGGCGGATACCGTAGCTGAAGTAGATGAAGTAACCGACCGCAATCCATACACTGAACCGAATCCAGGTACCGGAGTCGAGCTGGAACATGAGGTACAGATTGAAGAACACACTGATCAGTGGCAGCAGCGGCACCAGTGGCACTTTGAACGTAAGCTTAATGCTGTCCGTCGGCTGCAGGGAGATGATGATGAACAGCAGGACGAGGAGCGCGACGAGCAGCGCCAGTGCAACGATGACGCCCGGATAGTCCGTGTTGATGTAGTCCTCGGCCGGGACTAGAATGCCGCAGGCACCGCAGACGAACACAGCTGTAATGGGGAAATGAAGCGTAGAGTAAAATAAACATCTTTAAACGATGCCCCCACTCACGGCAATGATCACTTACCAAAAATACAAACACTAAACTTAACCACCGCCGATGACAGCTTCGTCGGTGCTTCGTGACGCTCGCGATTCACAAGCTGTCGAATAACCTCTGGCACAGTGACACTGATTTCTGAGCTATTGAGCAGCTCCTCCGTCTGGTAGCGCAACACCAGCACACTCACAGCGACGATCGTGTAGGCCAGAAGCGTACCGATGGACATCATGTCGATCAGCTGCTGCAGATTGAACAGTGCCGCCATAATGGCTGCCAGCAGTCCGGACAGCAGCGTAGCCAGCACGGGTGTTTGCGTTTTGGGATGCACAGTCTGCAGCTTCTTGTAGATGATTCCGTCCGAGGACATGGCGTACAGGACGCGAGGTAGCGGGAACATTGCACCGAGCAGGCTGGTACACAGCGCGAAGATCGCCCCGATCGACACGATCCACTTGATGGCGTGCCATTCAAGCGACTCGAACAGATGCGGGAACGGTGCTTCCGGATCTTGCAGATAGTACGGCAAAGCCATGGTCAGCACCGTCGAGATGCCAAAGTACGCGAGGAAGATGATGATGAGCGAGATCACGATTGCGAGCGGGATGTTGCGTTCCGGGTTTTTCGCTTCCTCGCCAGTCGTTGCGATACAATCGAACCCAACGAACCCGTAGAAACATTTGGCCGCACCGGCCATTATACCGGCAAACCCGAACGGTGCAAACCCGCCCGCACCACCATTGTATCCCTCCGGTATGTCCTTCGGGTCGATGGTCCAGTTGTCCGGATCACAGTTGATGCCGCCCGCCACCAGCACAATGCCGATCACGATCAGATTCACCCCGGTGAAGATGTTGTTCATCAGCGTCGATTCCTTCACACCGTACGCTAGCAGCCCGGCCAGTATCAACACCACGACGAACGAGAAAAAGTCCGGATAGTCCGACAGGAAGTCGACGTCGATCGGCAGTGCTTCGCGCATCGCCTTGCTGATCTTGTTGTCGACCAGCGAGTCAATGTAGCCGCTCATACCACGGGCCACACTGGACGTGCCTGCAGGGATACAGTCGCGTGTATGTTAGTGTTCAACTCACCCTAGATTGCGAATAACCACTTACCGATCACGTACTCCAAGATCAGATTCCAGCCGATCGTGAATGCGGTAAACTCTCCGATGCTCACGTAACTGTAGACGTAGGCGGATCCAGCCTTCGGTACGCGGGCCGCAAACTCGGCATAGCACAGGGCGGCAATGGCGGAAGCGATGGCCGCTACCAGGAACGAAACGACGACCGCCGGGCCGGCCTGTTCGCGTGCGACCGAACCGGCCAGCACGTACACACCGAGCCCGAGCGTACTGCCCACACCGAGCCCGGTCAGATCGAGCAGCGTCAGGACGCGGGCCAACTTCGACTCGGAACCGTCGTCCTCATTCTGTTTCTTTCGCGTCAGCGCCGACCAGAACCGACGTAAGGGGCCTTCCGCTCGCATGATCCGCACCGGTAAGAATATCTGCAAAGGGTAGGAGGATAAAGATGGCCGAGTGAGGTTAAAAAAAAATCATGATTCCGCTTTGGAGAAAGTGACGAGAGTAATCGTGGGCCAACATTATGGCACAACGCGCATACATTAGTCAGGCAGCGAACTGCCGTACCCGTATGGCGGAAGTTACGACGATTGGCAACGGTCGATCAATTTCGTTTGGCTACCAAATCGGGCCGGCCCATGCGTGTAAAGCGGATCGAGAGCAGGTAATTGCATTAGCACAACGTACCCCCACCCCCCAGTGGCACATCTTGTTTTGTTTTTTTGCGATCATCTCTCCGGTGCCGATATTAACGAACCACTTTCACCCAAATGGGAGTCTCTTCCATATTTAGTAAAATATTCAAATTCACACTCAACTTAAACTCGACGCCATTTGGAGCGTAAAAGCTTATCAGTGAACATCGGACTGGCGCACCGGAAGGAAAGGAAATTAGCTACCCACGAAACGAGCGCCAAGTAATGTCCAATCTCGCCGGCCTTGTTTGGAGTCTCGTTAAACCTGTACGGCAATTTCGAAACCATTGCACCAGGGTGTGGGAGTAGTGCGTGAAGAACAAGGTCAGCGAAAGAAATCCACCTTGAAAGCAGGAATCAAAATGGGATCGTGGTCCACTGACGCCATCGACATGTCAGGTTCCTTTCAGATACAGCGGCCTATTACTATTATTTGCATGTCAATGCAATCCAATCCAGAGTCGAACTCGTTTGACTGGACCTGAACGAAACTCGTCAAGCGTACTAATTGAGCGTTCCATACCGGCAGCTTGCGTGGCTAAGGTTGAGAACTCACTCGAGATAAAAACCTTGACGGCGGCCGGCCAACCACTGTTCATGATATTGAATCACAATGACCTATTGCGAACGCTGGCTGTCAGACGGATTTGCTGTGTACTAAGGAATAAATCAATTCTCCCCGAGTCACAGTGAGGTACTCAAACAAAAACTCAACCTCAAGTAATCGCACGATAGACTCCACCGCACAGGAACTCTCATTTTCGTGGTTGGAACACATTGGAAACCAAATACTCCAATTTGTACAACGCTCGTTTGTTCCACAGAATTAACACTTCTCGCTGCGCAAACGCGTGCGCTTAATGTGGCCCGCAATGAAAAGGGAGGTGTAAATTACGCCTAACGTTTTACGCAAACATCTGCATCTGGATGCCGACGGATGGATGGTGGAGCACGGTACGAATGAATGATGAACGGCATCGACAGTGAATGCGTGCAGCCAACATTAGCAGCCTCACTGCCGATTGATTACGGCGTTATCGTTTAGCTTGATTGCGTGTAATTGCGTGCTGCAACCGGTTGTGGGTGACTGTTCTGATTATTTTACCATGTGTGTTCCCACGGTATGGTTTGTATGGAGCTAAACGGGCTGTACCTTTCCATTATCCATAACGATCCAGTGATTTCAGCAGCATCAGCAGGTTCCCACCGAAGCAACAAATCCGTCTTCTGCTGCCATGACACTGGCGAGAAGTATTTGCACAACAGCTTTCACTAATTTTGTATTGCCATACAACGGGAATAAAAGGGGGCCTACTGGGCCGTATAGAAAAAAAAACACGAGGTAGATTAAAGAGAAAAAAGGTCCCCGCATCACAGTAGCCTATGTAGCAACAACGGTCCACCTGTGCTTGCAGGTGCTCGGCTGCCTACTGTGATCTGTTGACCACCAAATGATCACATCTTTCGTGCACTACGTTCGACGCGAATGGTGTAATTAAATTATTACACAATGTGCCACACAGTGGCCAGCAGCACTAAGGTACCACCAGGGTTTTTCGTGACTTGTCATCTCATTCGTCGATTAGAACCAGTTTCCAAGCGCAGTGCAGAGTTTGAGAATAAATAGGGAGGGAAAAAACCCCCACAATTCAAGATAATGGTGGTGTGTCGTCGATCGGGATCGTCATCAGACTCCGGTTCGCGCGCTGTCGAACCAATGTCGAAAAGCATGAGCTCCAAGAGTTGAGCGAGTGCAAGGACGGTCAGTGAACCGGTGCATGCACCGATCGTGTTTGTTGATCAATGCAACCCCTCTCTCTCCGATCATCAGCTCCCTGCCCAAATTGACAAATGGCAGTCTCGTTCAGCTGGCCCTGCCCGACAGCTTTCGAGCGATTGCCTTGTTTTGGTTTGGTTATGCGCCGTCCGCCAGCAAGTTTCATTGGCATCGCCATAAGGCCAGACACTCGGGCAGACTTTACCGCTCTATCAGCTTTTGTTTTGCTCGTCACATTCGCTTTCATTTCGCCACTAGACCGCCCGTGATACTGTGTGCCAGTGTGTCATCCGGCCTCGGAAAAACATCCGTGGTTTTGCAGTTCCCCACCAGTAAGGTTAACGACCATCGGGTTGGTGAAAGCGGACCCACTTGATGACCTCTGCCAACGATTACAGGAAGTTGACCATTAAAAAGCAAAGATGTCCGACATCCAAATCGGGCGGTAAGAACATGGCGAGGGATTATCGGAAGTCTGACTGTAAACGGTGATTTGTTGATGGTACGCGCTTATTTACATATACACAGCGAATGTCAATTTGTTTCCCCCCCGAACAGGAAATAACCCTTGAAAGTCGTCTTATGACTTTAAGAATATGCCTGATGACAGGCGACAATTACCAATGACTCTAGCCCATTATTTTCAGCACCAGTTCCATCATTCTCGCCAACACACACACGCGGGCCAGACCGACCTGTGCTGATACCGATGGGCAATAATGCCAGCTGATAGCGTGTGCCACCAAATCGTATCCATCAAACGCATAATCGCACCCATTTACATTCGAATTGGCGTGGACAGCTCAATTAAAAAATAAGGACTGTGTAAATTCGTGTGCGTCCAGCGACGTCGGGCATCACCTGATAAGACGGACCACCACCCACAGGAAGAAGATTGCTCCCTCAAACCGCTCACGCAGCAGAAGCTGCCGAGCTGATGGTCGGGTGGTCGTCAGTTGATAAAAGGGATGATTAAGCACATATCATTTAAGTGCACACAGACACACACGCGCGTGCGGGAGTAGTGAGAGTGTTTCCAAATGCAAACTTTGAACGACGCCCTTGAATCTCATGAATTACATGGATGGGTATTTTTCATCGAATGGCTCACCAAAACCCCTCCGGCAGCTACTTGATCCGATAGTCGATCGTATGACAGCTTGCTCAATAAACGGATCAGCTTGGAAAGGTATGCGATAACACGTTCAAGTTCCTAGCAGACAAGAATTCTGTGACGCGTGCGGGACTGTTACCCGCGTTATCGTCCGCGTCTTAAGTGGGAGCGTAAAAACGTGTCCAAATGCTACTTCTCTCGACTACGTTCGGCATGCCAGCGTACTTGTAGGTGACGAACAGGGCGAGGGCGGGAAAACAAGACACTCTACAGCAACCCCGATCAGTACGGCTCACCAATGCAGATTCTGTGCTTAGAGATAGATTAGAGGAATGTCAACAATTCTTTCACTGCGAAACAGTGAGGTGCGCCACAATGCCCCTTCAACAAGCGGCACTCTAAAACCGTGTAGGTCGTGGTCAGCCGAGAGAGCTCGCCGTTTAAATATGCAGATTTTCGTGCCAGCTCGTGCGGAGCGAATCTCGCGAAAGGCTACACTTAATTGCATTCCATAAAAGCGCACACGACCGCCACGGACCCGGGAACCGGAACGCAGAGCTCACGGTACTGCGATGGTCGTCCCAAGGTACGATGGCGGGTGGTTTATCACAACGGTACCATCATCGCCCATACAGACATTTCCTGCTTTTCCTGACAAATTGCCCAAGAGCAACGATTTTTTTTTTCGTGACTATGACGCGCACTACACTTCGCGCGCATTTTTGATGGATCGATCCTTAATCAAGCTGGGACTTGCTGAATGTCTGTAGTAAACAATCCCTAGCCCAGATAAGCGCAGTCTCCGCCTTCAACGCCCACCCACCCCAAATTGGCCATCGATCAGATCAGGTAGTAAATCATTACGGAGGCAAGTGGCCATCGTGTGAGGTACACGCCGAGGCTCGGGGCTTTATCTTGCCAGAGCCACCCCGGGCTCGTGACTGCTAGTGACGCTGATAACGCATACTCACACTGCGGGGTTCATTGTTGAATTGCGCCGGTTCCAGCATGTGGTGTCTTCTTCATCGCCAGTTAAGAACGATCGAGGGCGTCAAAGTGGGTTAATTGCGCGAGGGAGAATTGAGAGAGAAAAAAAACGGTCGAAATGAAGGTCGCATCTGTGGTGGATACATTCTACCCAGTCGAAAGTGAGATGCGTTGTTTGCGCCGTATAATGAGATATCGGATCGTGTACGTCAGATAGGAGCTCATTTTTTCCAGAACACATGCTCGTTTCAATAGGAGTTTAATTGTAGGCCGATATGTATCTCCTACCTGATTTGGAGTATTAAGAGGCATTTCTTCGCTCGCATTGAAGAGGATGATCATGGCGGTTTAAAAAATGGATAAAAGCTTATGATTATGCAAACCTCAGCTTGGATGCTTGTTTTTGGTCTGTCTAGCTTGTGTTAGGTCACAAATGCCATACAAAACACACCGAATGTTGAATTTGATTTGTCGTTCCCTCCAATTTGGCATTTGGCCATCGACATCCTACACATCGAACACCGCGCAACCCACTCTAGCCGGCTCGTAGACTCACGAGCAGTTTATTAGCCAAAATAAAATTCCCCCCCGGGGGCGCGCGGGTCGTTCGTCAAGGTTTGCCGATGCTAATTCCATCCCCGATTGACCCGTGTGCTTCAATCGTAAAATATAACCGGTTTTGCCGTACACTTCTCGAGCCCACCGAAAGATAGGCCGCCCCACCCCTAAGTAGGGCACTTGTATGTTGTTTTGTTTGTTTGTCATTTACACAGACAAACTAACGTCAGTTTAAGTCGCAAACCCCTAATCAAGCACGGGGATTATGCGGCTAGAAAGTATGCAATTCCAGCCGTACAGCACTCACTTTATGGCTGTTTGACGTGGGGAAGTCAGCACATAAAAACACTTCAAAAACTTCAACTCTTCGCTGGCAGCAGCAAACATCTCCAGCACTTGAAGGGGAAGTGTATGGGTCGTAAATAACTGCCAATAGTAAAAACGAGCAGCGATGTGTACGGAGAAGCAAAAATAATTGCCACGAAAGGGATTGACCACCGGTTGAGGACGTTGGGCGAAATATGTTTCACCCGGCCCAACCCCCTGTCCTGTTTGTACGATCGCTCCTATAGGTTCACCATTCCTCGTACTTTTTCGCCACGGATCATAAGAATGGTTCTTTTAGCTCGTTGGGAATGTCCCGGCCGTTTTATGTTCTATCATCTCTCACACATTTTATATCCCAGCCATCATATAAAAATCCCCGTCTTGATCCACGCTGATGACGGTGAAGGCCGCACAGCTCCATTAGCTACGCGATCTCCGTACGATCATCACATTTCAGCACGAGCGCCATTTTGAAGGGATCCAGAGCCATTTGTGTTGAATGTTCACAGCAATATAAAAAAATCAATTTCAACTACGAGGTGATGCCTCAAAAAAAATGCCTTGCGGCATCAACAACAACAACATCCAAATCATCTCATCGCGTTTCTCTCTCTGTCTGTCTCGGGGTGTTCCATGCCCCAGCGTTAATAATATGGAAAAGAATGGGCCCCACATACCAACAAAAAATCGAACAAAACCAGCTTCAAAATGGCATGACGGTAAGGTTGGATTCTGCAATAAAGACTATAGTCGAACAGTCATCAGCGCGACTCGTTCCGGGCGCACACCTGTATTAATATACACCCCGCAAGGCTTCCTTTACCACGGCTGCCTTTCGAACCCACCTTTTGGGGCCTCGCTTCATTTCTATTTTGACCGATTGATGACGACAATTCGCTTGGGTGGGGGGGGGGGGGGGTGGACTTTGGGGAGGCCCCAAGCGAAGCAAAATAAAGAACTGACCCAAACATTCGTATAAAATGCAGGTTGAAAGCTCCCTCCCCAAACAAGCTTAAATGAGATGGATGTGCGAAAAACAAAAAGTTATTTAAAAATCCCAAAATGATGCAATTTTATCGACGGACTGAGATTGACGACTGACAATCATCAACACTCCATTTATCATCGTTAATAATTAAATATAAAAAAAATCCCCCACCGAAGTACAATAACACCGGTATCCGGCCACATACTCAGCCAGCCACTCAATGGCCATAATATCCAACCGCACGTTCTGCTGAAGGGCATTACATGGCGCATTTGGTACAATGGATGTCTTAAACCTTAAACGATCAACAGACACGACAAAAAAAAGCTGCCCATTTTTATTACTTTTGTGGTGGACAAACTTTTCGATGCAACTTCATGGAGTATCGTGCTCAGTAATTGATGTTTCAGGCCAGGCAGGCAAGCTACTTTAATATAAGTAAACACCACACACACACACACACATTCTGTTGCACAATTTAGGCGCTTAGGCAGCATATGTTTGTCACGTTTCCAAAAGGTGATTGACTGTGGACACAGAATGGGGGTCGAAAGGGCTTAATGGGCGTCGATTCGATATAGTAACAACACGGTGCAAACTGTAAGTAGCGATGGGGAAACTTTCCTAAAGCCAATGGCCATGGTTTATTGGGTCGTAAAGCACGGCAAATCCGAACACGGGAAACACCACGCTGAGAGGCACTTGAAGTAGCGGCGTGCATGCAAACTTGACGACTTTGAAGGAGCTGGTCACACTGGGGCAGATGACATTGCTACCAGAGGTGTTGTTATCCTTGTACCAAAAAGACAAATCCTCAAACGAAACTGCTGCTTAGAATTCTGAGCCATGGCTGCAGGATCATCATTATTACCGTGCTACGGCGCTTCAACACCTCACCCAAGTGTTCCACTAGCAGCAATAGAGCTGGAGATTGAATTTTTCGCAACAACAAAGCAGCCATGTTAAATGTACCGAATTTAGTTAGCCACCCAAACAGCTTTCACTTTTGCTTCTAAAAAACCCCCCCCTGGCCGGACTTTTACCGGGGGGTCCCTATGGTAACGGTAGCGGCGATTTTCCCCGCCCAGGTCGCTTCGATTTGTTTCGCTCACTTTTAAAGGTGTTCTAACCGATCAGCCGATCTCACAACAACACACTCGAATAACTACAGAACGAAGCAACACGTGGCACTTACTATGAGCGAGAGGGATGGGAGGATTAAAAACAATTTGAAATAAAACTGCACACGATACGGGGGGACGCGGTCCAAGATCCGGCTTGTTCCGATTTGGTCGATCACAGCTCCAGCAAAAGCGACGGGTCAACTGTACCGGTCGGCGTCCGATCGGGAAATGTGCACCGTTTTTGCGAGCAACTCCACAGGTGAGGTGCACACACCTGCGTGCTGCAGCTCGTCGGCACGCAACGGCCATATGCCCGATGGAGGGGAGATCGACCACACCATCGTACGCGGCATCCGCATCACAGTGTTGGCATAGTGTGAAGCTGACGGCCGATGGTGCTTACTGCTAGTAGATAAGTAGTGTACAATACATTGAAACTAAAGCTGTCCGCAAAGGCTATGGTCTCTGTATATCTGTTCTGTCGGACCGTGACGTTGATGCGTGTGGAGGGCGATTCTGGATGGATAATTGTATTAACGTGCGTAGACGGGTTTTCTCTCTATTTAGATTTTTTTCCGCATCGGCGTGTCAGTTAAATAGCCTTTAGGAAATCCTTTCAAGGAGCAAATCAAGAGATTTAAATGCAACGAGAAGCAACGAATTTTAAATTATTTTTTAAAATAATCTAAAATTTTAATTTAAATCAAATGTAGTGAAATTAAATCATTGTTAAGGATATGAAAAAAGCAATTTTTGGTGATAATGTTAAATTTTGGTGGACTGTTAAACGATCGCTTTAGCGCTTTATGTGGCATGAAACAGTAGCGCCCATCCCGGGAACATGATTTAAACCCATTTTTGGGGGGGCGACTGGTAATTAAACCATTTTAGATCGGCTTTCCCTAAGGCAAAACCAATATTCCCATCCACAAAGCAATCGAAAGTTTTGCTGAGTAAACAATTGCGTTTATTACCTTACTTTCCTTTACCCCCAGGGTTTAATACTCCATTGTCTTATCTGCAGCGTTAAACGACACAACCCATTAGATGGTTTAAAACACTCGAACGTTAATTACCCTCTTAGTTCTTAGCAGACAGATAATGGATTATCACATTGGCGAAAAATGTCTGCAATCACCCAAAATGCCCAAGCGATTCCAGTGTGTGTGTGTGTCTGTGTGTGTGTTTGCGGTATGCAGATTTAATCGCCACGAGTCTACCGATAACAAGAACGGAATTAAAAAGCTAATGGTACCTCGGTCGTTCGTTTGAATGGGTGATTAATGAATGGGGGAAAAAATACCAAACAAAAGTACTAAAACTCTCGCGTTCGATTCGACCGACCCGTACCGTAGGGGGATGGGTGGCCATTTTCGAAATACCCAATCATTGCTCATACGGTCGGTTTGATTGATGCCGAACCGTAGATTGGACGGAGGTGATTGGGCAATGGTAATCGCCATATTATCAGCGGTCGCCACAACAACGCGTCCGATCTGGCCGTTGTGATAGTAGAGAGCGCGATTATTACATGCGTCGAGGAATTGTTTCCGCTGCGATGGCTTTTGGGCGAATTGACGTGGGCTAATCTTACAACAACCCGATAAACGATACAACTGTCGTCTCCCGTACCATAAACTGTGTCTGTTAGTAAACAGCGGAGTATTAGTTGCGGTTGATATAGATTAGTTGGCTGATATACAGATTATGGCCGGACTTGCGATAGACACACGCACACGCTGTACGCTTCTTCTTAACTGATTAGATAAAACTCTTACCCTAAAATAATAATGATCGACAAATGTTTATAAACAGCAGAAAATTAAACAAATGTGTAAGTTACTCAAAGTCAAATTTTCTTCTGCAATCTTCATCCCAAACACTTCAGCTCGGTACAGCTGACGGAAGCGTGCTCGCGGGCACTGCGGATGGGCCGAACAGGTGCATAATGCCGCCAAAAATTGTCCGAGTACACTCAACTCGGAGATGCAATAAATTCACTAGCGCTGTCGCATGTCGAGCTAGTCGAGGTTATCATTCGGATACCCTGTTATCAACCACCGAAACCGGTTGTACCATGTGCTTTCGGACGTAATTAAGGTGAAGTGGCATGCAGACCCAAACCAAGCAAAAAAAATGTGATAAATTGTACTCACAATGAAGACAAGTATTTCTTTTTTTTATGATTCGGACGAATGCTCCTGATGGTTAAATAATGGCAGGAGGAAGCCTTTTGGTCGTAATTGCTTTTCAGTTGTGAATTAATTGTGAGAAAAATGGTAAGTTGCAGTCATTTCGATTAACACAGGAAGAAAAAGGATTCTCATTGGAGTTTATGCAACTTGTTGCGAACGCGACAAAATAAAATTGAGCTAAACTGACTGGCATGCAAGAGTTAGATGAACAACTTTAAATTACTAAATATCTTTCGTTTAGGATAAATTCTCACCGGAAAATATTATTTTAGGAAAAAACTTTAAGTCACAGAGAGGCCTCATACCGTAAGAAAGGCGAAATTATGGTAACATGTCAGGGTATGTCATAAAATATCTCGAAAAATGGGACAATATCCAGACATACAGAAATCATAAATAAAGGCTATGTGGTAAAATACGAGAATAAAGAACATGGGCCGAAAAAGGATAACGCTAGAGCCCAACGCATACATTATCGTTGCGCAATTAGTTTAACGAAAAAGGGACCAACGCGAAGATCAAGGCACGATCGTAAAAAAAGATCGCTCAACGAATAGGAAAATAAACATATGCACTTGAGCTACAGATTTAGCCTATCGAATATGCATAGGACGATGCGCGATGCATTACCCAGGGTCATTAAAAGCGATCGCCTACTTGATCTTACGGTCCGAAAACATAAATCGATAAGCGAACGTCGCATCAATGTTCTGGATACGCCCGACACTGTTGTTTTATGTTACTTCAAGGCAAAAGAAGTTCTATCCCTTTCGAACCTTTTCTTTCATTCTAACAAACTAACTTTCAGCATTGTTTTAGTATATAAGACAGGATTTTTGAGAATATAATCAACTTGTAATTCACACCTGAACGGAGAAGCTTGTGCGTTTCATTAGTAGAGTTTCTTTTACAGATCCGGAAAAGTTTCACCTTTGCCTTCCCTCCGGATGTTGGTCCCGCACTTTGGTGTCTCCCCACTCCGTCGGAAGAATTAGGCGAAAATAAGCCAAGCAAGAACCACGGTTAGATACTTCTCCTGGTTATCCAGGAAAAAAGGTTAATCGTCTGATCGAGCTACAACATTCCCCCCGAATTCTGAGTCCGCCGCTAAAAACTTCTCTTGGTTATCCAGGAAAAAAGGTTAGCCGCCTGATTCAAGCAACTCTGACAAGGCCAGGAATCTGCACGGAGATCTCCGAATCGACCATTCCTTCGCGTGGTCGGTTCAACAACGGTTCGTTATCGAACTAACACTACTTGTCGATGATTTTGTGTACTTCAGGGTTGCTTTCTTAATTTTTAAAATTAATATGCTTTGTTGTAAAGGAATTGGAACCATATCTTCACTGATAGCTGGTTTGAAAGCTCTCAGATAATCGCAGTCATCTTCTTGTTTGAAGCCTGTCGTCATTTGTTACTTTCTTGACTTAAAATACCCGAAGCTGGAATGTGAAGTCGAGTAAACGAGAGGCAGGCCATATGGGCTGAACACATAAAGCGCATCCTGCTATTAATTCAGACTAACGACAACGACTCAGTTCAGGTGACCGACAAAAGGATACTTCACAGGCAGGATTTTCCTATGATATTCTCATAACACTATCAGTTCACATGAGCCTGCTGTCTCCAAATCTACAGGACATCGTGTAGCTCAAAAAGCTCGTCATTGTACCGTATCCTCCATTTTATCTTGTTCTGCTCTTATTCTTGCCTCTCTGCTTCGGATGTCTTCAGCCGACACAATTTCTATAGATAAACCGTAATGTAATATACTGATCCTTCATTCACTTCATTTATTCACCATCATGGCGTTACTGCCGCTCGTTCAAATAACGGAAAGGCTGTGCGGTGGTGGTACTGGTTTGCGGGCCTGTAAGCTTTGCGCGGAGGCCGGAATCGTCGTACAGCCGACGCACGAGTGTAGCGTTTCGTGTATAAAAATGTCGCAATCGATGCAAAACACTTGCTGGCAGGCACCACACTCGTACACCATTTTGTCCGTCCCAATCGCGAGTGTTTTCTGGCAGGCGTAACAGTTGGTGACCGGGGGATCGCGTGGTTCCTGTACCTGCACTTGCTCCAACGGTAGCTCGTTGAAATGTGGCACAGGAAACAGATGATGATAGCTGCGGGCAAGATGGGGTGCCGAAGCCAGTGTAAGCCCGCACGCTGAACACTCCACCGGTAGCTCACAGTACTTGCTGTAACACTGGGGACAATGGTAACCGCCCGAGGTAAGCTTGGCCGGTTCGTCGGCACTGTCAATGTGGCACATGCACATCGTTAACGGTGGTTCCTTGCCCGACTCCGTCTTGCCGTGTGGGAAGCCCATCTTGATGAGCGAAAATTCCTGCTGATTGCCGGCCTGCGGTGGATCGATGTGCTGCAGCAGCTGATCCTTGTAGTGCGCATCGTCAAGAACGGCACCGAACAACCCACCGGTTTCGGTGCACAGGAACTTACAGATCCGAATTTCCGCCGACAGCGAAAGCACGGAACATCGGACGCCTTCGGTTTTAAGACTTTCTATCGTCACATGGACGTCGTTGGGATCGCAGCTGGTTAAGCTGCCCATGATGATCAAAATTTCCCTGCTAGCGTGCTGCGGGATCATGCGCAACGTCTTCAGCGCTAGCTCCAGACCATTTTGAAGCGATGGTTCTCCAACCAGCTGGACACCGTTGTTGAGCGCGTGTACCGCTTTGATGTGCTTCCGTGAGCTACCGCCCAGTTCGGAGATCTTTTCCGCGCGCTTTGCCTTCATTGCAATGACGCCCAGCTGGGAGATGGGATTCTGATCGAAAAACTCCTCTATAAACAGCTCGAGTAGCTTGAGCGAGCAGATGAATCGCGTTGGCTTTAGGTCCGGTACCGTCATAGCTTCGGAACAATCGAGCAGCACGTACAGATGGCGCATCATACCGAGCTTGCTGAAGCCGCGTTTCATTGCTTGCCGCTTGCGCTTTGCCTTCTGAATGATGTCGGTCACGGATCCCTCGATCAGCCCATCGTCGTCTTCCTTGATTGCTTCCCTGGGAAAAGTTTTTGCAAAGTGTGCAATTAATCTACACCACATTCGGAGGCACATTTCCTGGCTGGGATGTTTCTTACCATGTTTTCTCGTATCCCGTCTCCCAGCGGTACTCCTTTGGGTCTTCCTCGTCCGCCATTGTCCCAGATTTTATTGCTTCTCGTTTGGAATGCAATAAATTCAAGAATTACACACTTATTTTACGAAACAATCGTACAGAATGCGCGTTGCAACACCGGCGCCAGCTTTGTTTTGTTTACATCCTCACGCTTTGTGCCCAGGTGGTGAAGAACGGTACAGCTCATCAACACAACTGACAGCTGCTGTCAGAGAAACGTCACGAGTGGAGCAGCAAATTAGAAGAAAAAACAACACAACCCCATCCAGTGCATGTTTTTCCCACAACCGTACAGGATTCTAAATTTTGTGCAATAGATTTTACTGCCCAGTAGTGTCGACCGAAGCGAACTAACAATGACCACAAAAGTAGCAGCGAAGAAATTCAAATGGGCGCTGGATTTCAACACCAAGTTCGTAGAGTATTAGAAACTAGCAACGCACGGTGCTTTCCTCGCCGTGGCGGAAGGGCTACACATTCACTGTTGTCCTCAATACTTGTTTTGGTATTAATTGGTTCTCCCCTTTCTGTGTGCTTCTTGCAGACCTCGCAGCAGCGGTTCGGATATTGCCGCACCGCCCGGTTACAATCCGTCGGCCGACGTGATCAGCAGCAAGGTGGTCAACCAGACTGACCAGAGCCACCTCATCCTGAAGAAATCGTGGGAGATTGCGCTCGGGCCCATCAAGCAGTTCCCGATGAACCTGGTCATCATGTACATGTCGGGCAATTCGATCAGCATCTTCCCCATCATGATGGTGGTGATGATGTTCATCCGGCCGATGAAGATGATGCTCTCGACGCATTCCACGTTCAAAGTGATCGAAGGTATCTCCGCCACCGGCCAGAAGCTGGTCTTTCTGCTCGGTAACCTCGTCAACATTGGACTGGCCCTGTACAAGTGTCACAGCATGGGCCTGCTTCCAACGCATGCGTCCGATTGGTTGGCGTTCGTCGAACCGCAGAAACGGTTGGAGTACTCCGGCGGAGGCATCTCGTTACTCTGAGCCGGAAACCACCAGTAATACAACATCCGGCAGTGCATTTTGGTAAACAGTTTGTATTTATTTTTCACTACCACATAGAGGATGGTGAGCGGGGCAACAATAAAAAGACGTAATGCATATACATTGAAGTGAGGCTTTGAGCTGCATCCATTTGTAGTCAGTTTTAATCAAACGAAAAATGGTCCTAGACCTGGCGGTGAGTGAAACTAATTTAGAGCCATCCTGAGTATAGTATGCAACGAGTACGGTCCGCGTGACACCAACTACGAGTTACGGTTTCTTATACTGATCGGCGAATTCTTTCGCCTTTTCCAACAACTTTCCCGGTTCGTCCACTCTGGGCACCTAAAAAAGATAGGAAGAACGCGAAAGGTTTGATCAGTAAATTGTGCATTGCGTCGTACCCATGCAAATGGATGCGAAAAATTGTTCCTCAAACCTCATAATTTTGTGAAACGTAAATTCCGGTGTAAACACCGGCACCGAACGTCAGCTGTTTGGGAAGAGACAGAAAAAAGAAGTAAAGGTCACTTAATCGAACGAAAAACTTTCCCTCTCTGCTTTGATCGTAAAGCATCAAGCTTTTACGATCTAAAAATAACCGTTCAAGCGGTACACCTGCCGCTCGTTCGTTGATTCGATCGACGAACGATGATTATGCAACGAATTTCCGGACGCCTTACGATCATGTGATGGGCGCCAACAGGAAAAACTCTTCCAAAATTCTGGAGAAAACTTACCAAAAACTTCAACATGTCTGATACTCCGAATGGATCCACTTTGGACAGCTATTCGCTAACCCTTGGGGTACTAGAAAGGAAAAATGCAACCAGCGGTATGGAATCTTTTGTTATTGGAAATTGTTGTAAACAAAGGCAGACTGTCAAACGCCAACGAATCTAGTTCGAAGGCTGCTGGAAACTTTCCAAAAACTCTCGCTTTTTTCTGATTCAATATTGTGTTGCGCATAGGAAACCCGTTTTAAAATTAATTTTATTAATTCTGACAATATTGAATTGAGTAAAACGAGTAAAAATACATTTCTTTCCATTTTCGAAACTGCTGAATATCCGATTCGCTGGTTTTCGAAAATGGTTTCCGTTTGACGTTTGACGTTTCTTGCAACACTGCGTACCAACAACAAATCAAGGCCAACTTCGCAGCAAAAACGTTTTTTTCTCCCGTAGCAATTTTCAGCTGTTGGACCGCGGTGAGTCAAGCGCACCCTACAATCTGTTGTTTCGTCGGCCAAATACAGGTATGCTTCCTCTCCCGAGACACCCCAATATCGTCAGCCTTCCGAAGGCAGCGTGTTGTTTGGGTTCAAAGTTTCATCAGCGACATACGTGTCTCTAGCACAGGAGGCTATTTGAAGTGCATCCGTATGTTCGGTGCATGCCATTTCCATTCTGACCGTACGTCGTGCTGCTGTGACTTGTCTCTGTGAACCCTTGCACTACCGGAACGAAATTGGTGTCGTGCAAATAGCAACAACAACAAAAAAACAAGGCTTTCTCGTTTGTGATATTTATAGATCGTGCCGAACCCATTCTGAAATCTTGATAAAGCGCATTACACTATCGCCAGAATGACTCTTGTCTGGGGCATTATTGCATCGTTTCTGTACGTGGAGATATTTGTCGTGCTGCTGCTCGTTCTACCGCTCCGGAGCCCACAGCAATGGCATCGATTTTTCAAATCCCGCTTCCTGGCGATGCTGAGCCGCCAGGCACAGACCTATTTCTATCTGTTGCTGGCCGTGTTGGTGCTCTTCCTGCTGGAAGCCATCCGCGAAATGCGCAAATACTCGTCCAATGGTAAGTGGTGAAAACGAACGACAACACTTCCGCACGAGCGGCTTGATTGACTCATGCTTTTCCCCGATCATTGGTTCCGGTTGTAGATCACTCGCACACCGAAACACACTTGAACGTGGAGATGCAGCACAGCATGCGATTGTTCCGGGCCCAGCGCAACTTTTACATTTCCGGTTTTGCCATCTTCCTGTCGCTGGTAATCCGGCGCCTGGTGTCGCTCATCAGTGGCCAGGCGGTGCTGTTGGCACAGGCCGAAGCCTCGATGAAGCAGGCACAAAGTGCAACCAGCGCTGCACGCACCCTGATGAATCAGCAGAAGGACGACGATAAGAAAGCGGACGCCAAGGACAAACCGGCAGGCGGTGATGCATCGAATGTAAGTGTACCTTAACCACGACTCACTCATGGCTCGCTGCGATTAACAATCTGTTATTTACTATTGCTTGCATTTTTAGACCGAAGAGCTGAAGAAGAAGATTGCCGAGCTTGAGCAAGACCTTGCCAAGGAGCGCAAGGATAAGGAAGCGATGAAATCGCAATCGGAAAGCCTCAACCGAGAATACGACCGTCTAACAGAAGAGTACAGCAAGCTGCAGAAGAAAATCACCATTTCCAGTGCGGACAAAAGCGACTAAGAAGACCGGAGGCGGATCATCTTCCGCTAATGATCGGCATTAACTTTTCATTTCTTCTTACGGTTTAAAGGATTTTGTTTATTTATGGCGTGTTCTAATGTTCATCAGTCATTTAAATTTAAGTGCTTTTTCCCTCTACACGTTACGGTATCTGTCGACTAATTCACGGTTTGCGTTAACAGTTCAGGGTCCTTCCTGGTTTCCCATTTCATAGAAGCGTTTGCATTTCCTTCGATTTAATGCTTCTTACGTTCAATAAGTTTTTTTTCCTGGGGGCGACAGGGTAAGTCGCGAACAGAGCAACAATGCAGCATAGAAAGGAAATCCTTTCCGAGACAGGGTGATATTAAAACGAAAGTACTGAATTTCGAGCGACAACACAAATCTATACTGTTTGCAAATGAAAACACAAGCTCTATTGAATGTAAGACACTGAGATAAAATAAATGTTTAATAACGAAACCACCAAACGGAGTTGGGGTAATTTAATGTTAACGGTAAAGAATTTTGATGCATCATGCATCATTTTAGCAGTCCGTTTCATCATCGATTGATAACAACAGGCACACGAGCTCCAATAGATATGGTGTGTGTGTGTGTGCCCTTTTCTCATGATAATCATAATCTACCGAATGCTGGCCATGATAAGATTTGGTGGGATTGCATGCGACAGTGAACGACGAGTAAATCTATTTATGGGAGTCGTGCAGTTCATTTTGGATAATACTGAACAATCGCAAGGCATCTTAGGAAGAACAGAACTAGGGAAGAGCAAATAGTGGTATGGAATTCCTGTGAAGTTAATGAGTCTGTTGAGGACCAACCACAATGGACGAAGAGCAGTGTAAGATGAAAGCTTCTGAACTACTTTCTGCAATACTCACTATCAGGCTCTACTGCAGAAGTCCTCGGTATCGCTCATGGTCTAGCGCCGTCGTCTGCCAATCCTAAACATACTAGTGGAAGCATCAACGACATCACGACATCTCTATTTCGACTTGCTACGCCTCCTCTGCCTATGGGGACGGCCTAAAAGGACTTTACGGGCGGGGTCGTCTGGTGTCATTCCCAAGAGCCCAATGGAGTCTAATTAGCAGCTTGATGGTGAGATCACATAGTAGAACTCGTTGTTCGGGATCAACAATCTTTCTGTCAAACGCGACTAAGAGGGTTTCGTCAGTGTTGGACAGAGTCCATGTTTCACAGGTGTTTGTGAGTAGCTTCGTCCGTCACTACAAGTTTTTTGAGTGGGGAATTTCCTTCAGAATGTAGTCAGGTCGACAACTTCTGTATTCTTTATCGGTTTTGACCCCAGATAATTGAAGTTTAGGATTGACTTCAAAGCTGCGATTACCTTTGCATGAACTAATGTTAGTTTAAAAAAAAGCATTTGGAAAAAAGGTGTCATGCGAAGTGCAGCATTCGACAGGACGTCTGAAGCACGATTAGCGCAGAATCAATGCGACGGGGACAAAGTACATTCTTACGAGAGAAAAGCACTCTTGAGCAACGCGAGCTTGTTGATTGGGTCAAGTGGGGTTGAAATATTAAAAAAAAAATAGTGGGGTTAAAAGTTGTTAGATGTCAAAGTTGGATCATTGAAAAGAAAAGTTTTTTTGTTTCAAATTAAGAGCTCTGTACAAGGTTTTTCAGTTGATAAGGCAATAGCATCCATTTTTATGGCACGATCCTTTGATGAAAATGGCAAACAAAGCTAGTCCATACAGAAACGGCTTCAGGTGACAGGGAAATCAAATATCTTTTATTGTGATGTCCTCTGATGATATTGTCATAGTAGCCGTTGAAATTGTACACGACCTCCCAGCGTACTTGCAAGTACGTACAATACCAACGGCTACTATGATCAAATCTCACATAGCTATGACCAAATGTCATTAAAAATAGTATTTAATTTATATATTATTACGGTTGGACGCCGTTTCGTCACAAGTACTATATTTTATTAAGCTCACTAGTTAAAAAAGATTTTCATGTATTGTTTGTTTTGTTTTAAAGAAATCTGGTATTGTAAAATTATGGGACGTACTGTATTGTCTCGGTGCCGGATCAACCTAGGTGCGGAAGGGGCGACTGCTCGGGCCTGGTCGGTTAGGCGGGCCTCATCGACGAGGGAAATCCTGTTGATCTTACTTGCAAACGAGTTACAATTAGAGAGGCTTCAACTGCCACTTCGCTCGGGGCTTCATGAGACCTGAGAGAGATCCGCCACTCTATTGTCTACTCAGGTCACTAAAGCAATCGGACATTTATTTTGACTTTTAAAATTTATAGACTTCAGTAAAACTGATAAAATTAAATAAATTCATAACCTTTGAAAACAAACAGTCGTTTTTTCATAATTTCATAACCTTTGAAAACAAACAGTCGTTTTTTGAAAGTAACGATATTAGTGATTTTTTTTCCAAAATATTTTTGGGGCTTTAGTTTGAACTGGGTTCAACGTGTTAGTTGACGTCGTATGGTGTTCTTCTGCTGAAAAACTTGTATTTTAAAAGATATATCCATCATATAATCTAGGCTTGTAATGGGGTGGTCCGGTGGCCGAGGCGATAACGGTGCTGGTCTTCACACGGCAGGACCGGGGATCAAATCCCATCCAGACCGCCTCCCCGTACGCAGGGCTGACTACTATGCTACGGGTAAAATCAAGCCACAGAAAGGCAGAAATGGCAGGCCGACACCTCTCCAGGTTCTAGTGCCAAGGAAGAAGAAGAATCAAGGCTTATTATAAGTAAATTGGTTAGCTTGATGAAACTACCACAAACCCAACTTCAACTGGCACCTCTGTCAGTCGATCACGATCGCGAACAATTTCACGATGTCTTATTGTTAATATTTTATTGAAAATAAATAATGTTACAACAGTTTTATTCTATTTTTTTATTTTACTTCCTTAAAGGCAATGTAAAATCTCTTAGTGGCAGGCCAAGTCAGGAATGCCATTCTAATTTTTTTGTTTATATGTAGATAAGACTAGGACAATGATGGAGGCGCCTGGTGGTCCAGTTGGAAGCGTTGACAGCTACTTACGCGAAGGGACCCTTATTCTGTCACTTCGAATACGATAGGGACTGATTGTCCAGCGACGTTTACACCAAACCAAACATTCCACCAATGCAATTCCTACCAATCAGTTGTTCAGCAGCAAGATCATTTAAACAAAGCAAATTTAAAATTAAAACATATTTAAAGGAGAAATTATACTTCTTCAAAGAAGAGCTTATTGCAATAAATAACTTATACTAAGATTTTTAAGATAATTTTATCTTACCTTGAACATACGTTGTACTAATTTAAACTTACCTTATACTTTTAATTATTCCATCTATCTACTGTCATCACGCTTAACAAAAGATACTAAAGTGCTGATCCATGTCACCTACCGCCTAGTATCGCGCTGACTCCCTCCTTTTCTTCTTTTTCTATCGAACGAATAACAAATCATCTAAACGAAATCCAAAATACACGGTTACGGCATGGGTGTCGAGTACGAATCCGGTCCTATTTGATTGAATCCGTGCCGTGTCGCCAGAGAACAGCGCGCTGTAGAAATACAATTAAACTAATCAACCAACCGGCAAGTGGATTTAATTGGCCTGCGAACGAGAGAGAGAGAGAGAGAGAGAGAGAGAGAGGGAGAGAAAACACATTCAAACCGATACAATGCAAAACATACGATAAAATGAGAAGGTGTTCCGTTGAAAAATGCATACAATTCACGCGCATCACCCCGGATGTGCATCCGGCGGACGGACGGGACGAATTTAACCCCAAGCCATCCGTGTGTGTTTCGTGGTTTTTGTGGATGGTAGGAAAATAGGATATGGGATCAAAATTTTAACACTACCCCAAAACCGCACGCTTTCCAATCAATCGTTAGCCGCGACCGAGGCCAGGAACGGGCACTGGCCGGCGTGCGCGTGAAATGGAAACTGTCATTTCCGGCCGAATCGAATGAAGGACTGGGAAGGGATCGAAAATTTATGGACCAATCAAGCACCCCGGACCCTGCAGACCGTACTGACCTGCACCATCGTCGGACAGTAGCTGAAAGTGGCCCCGTTCGTCCATCCGTAAGCGACTCCATTTCGTCAGCGGCGTTGGATCTGTTTTGCGGTGGGAGAAACAAAACGGGGGCAGAATATAGAACCTTGCAGAGTTTCTGGAAGGGGGGGGAGGGGGTTTCTGTCAAAAATCGAGCGTCCAATTGTGGTGAAGCTCGCTGAGCTCCTTCTGTTGTGGGACAGTTACAATCCATCCAGAAAACCCACGTGGCCCACACTTACCGTAATAGATGGTTTCGCGCTTGCGGATGTAACCGGAATCGGGTACGGTCAGCACACAGCTGATCGAGGTCGGCGAGATGAGCAAATGTTTATCGATTTTGCCGTAAACGGTCTTATTGTACATGTGGTTTGCATCGGCGGTGACCAGTGTGCGCGAGCTGACCAGGAACAGATTGCCGCTAACGCTGGGCGTGTGTGTGTTTGGTGAGAAGGAAAGATACGAAAGCGGTTCGATGAGATATCCGCTGCTGTGGTCAGAGGACGGTGTACTGTACGCCCCGAAGGATCGATTCATTACACTTACATCAGTAGCAGGTTCGGCTCGGGATATATCATGAACGCGCTGCACTTGATTAGCAGCATACTTTCACTTTCGCCATCGTTTTCGTAGTGCAGGAGTAACGTGTTTTCCGGCACTGTAAGAAAGATAATATACGCGCTATCATGCTTGTATACATATTTTTCATACGAATTTTAATAAATAGTTAGCAAACTCGTGCAAGAAATATTTTGTGCTTGTCGCTCGTTCTCGGAAGCGGAAACCGTCGTGTCGTTCGGGGAACAGTAAAATCGACGGTCACATTGTCGTCCTCCTTACTTTATCTCTGTGTCCCCATTTTTTCCGGCTGCCCGGTATCGATGGACGTGGGTTATTTATATTTTTAATGATTCATTTGCATAATTCTCACTACATGCATAAGTTAGGGGCAAGCAAATGCAAGCAACGCGGGAATAATGCAAAAAAGGGATGCGTCAGTCGTTTGTTTTTGGGTTGTGTGTTTTTCCGTGTTGAGTGTTTATCAAAGTATATGCGAAGATTAAACGCTACTCGCAGAAGCGCAAAAAAACGTAAGAGACGATAAAAATCAATTTAAAGGAACAGTTGAAAATGAATCTAGAAATTCATCCATAGAGTCATTATATCAGTAGCAGCTCTGGCAATTGACTGCCTAATGGAGAAAGACCTGTCAGCTGTAGAGCAATCATCACTAGACCAGAGTAGTTAGAACCTACGTCAATATTATTTATTATTTATATGTTTAATACTGGTTGTCTCGAGAACTTTCCAGTAGCGTCGGATACAATATAATTTAAAAATGGTCAAGAAAGGGACGAGACTCGATAGGCGTCTTATCCGACAGTGATCGGAGTCCGATGGAAGTCCGACAGCGCACGATCCCAAGGATCATTCTAGGTGAACCGTGAGCGTCACAATAGGATGAGGAGAGGAGGGCAAACGCGCAAGCGGTAGGAAGGGACATAAATGAGAATGGTTGCCATGAGGGTTGGGGAGTCAACGTTGTGTACAAGGAATGGCAATCCAAGTAACTAACTCCGCTCCGAGTATGAAGGAGTAGCAGCACAGGGGTTGTTTAGGAAGCGCCTGATGACTTCTGCTGTACTCTCTCCTACATGCTGGGGAGCAAACGACGCTGGCGTAGTCGAAAAAGGACGGACCAAGTAGCAACACAATGCCTTCAAGCACAGTGGATCACGCACCTCAGACGCCATTCGGGAGATGAGACCCAACAATTTGTTGGACCGCTCGAGGACTGAATTGATATGTGGCAGTCAGCGAGCCACACACCGAGGTCCTTTACCAGAGAGACTCGTGAGAGTAGTGAGCATGGTATCGTGATAGCAGCCTAACGAGATTACGCAGCATTTTTCTACACAAAGCATGCGCCCGTTAGAGGAACACCACTCCGCAAATGCATCAGCGTAGCTTTGAAGAGAAGGGAAGATAGACGACTTGACATCGTCGGCATACAACGGATATCCTTGGGGAAGGAGAGACCTGAGACAGATCGCGATGAAAAATGAAAACAATAAAGGACTTAAGACGCTACTCTGAGGAACCCCTGACTTATATAGATGTTGAGCTGGCCCGAGTATAACTAACTTAAAGCTACATACAACGTTTGTAGTCCCAATACTCTAAGAAAGTATGTTAGATATATAGAACAAAGAGCCCAAAAACCAGATGAAAAGCTCTTAGCTACTTAATCAGGGTTTTAGAACAGTTCATGCCATGAGACAGTCTACGAATGCGTCTGGATTCGTCCTTCGTTCTGGTTATTATTAAGTCGCGGATATGCTATTTCGGGCTTTTCTCGATTGAATTCGAGACCCTCCTAATGACTCAAAATGGGCTCCCACACATAAGAAAGGAGATAGGGTATCCCACATCTATCCCACATATAAGAAAGGAGATAGGGTGGAGTGCAGCAGCTACGGGACTATTACAGAAATGAAAACCGCCAGCAAAGATTTTTTCCCTTATATTGTACGATCGACTCGTCCCATTCGTCGAAGAGATAGTTGGAAACTATCAGAGTTTATCAAACACTGACCAAATCTTCACCGTGCCATAAACCAGGGAGAAGATTGCAGCGCATGCTTGTAAGAATGACAATGATCAACATCACATGTCAGGACGAAGTTGCATTTCAATCGGGCGCTTCAGATAGGATCTTCTACAAATTGATCCTGTTACTGGTATACGATCAAGACATAGACATCACTGGTTTGAGACTCCCCAATTTAGCAGAAGCTTTGTACAATGAAGTTGCAGACGTATATTACTTTACGTAGAATTGATGCAGACAGATAGGTGATCGCACTTTTCAAAAGTCAGCATCCCCAACCACATAGAGATTAGGAAACGTTCAAGGGTGTTGGTTAACAATCATGGTCAACAAACTGCTTGTCACGACAGACGAAGCTGAGACTCTTTCCCTTCTTGGCTTAACAACCCCTTAAAAAGTCATGTCTGCCATTTCTGGCTTACTAGACTTAATGGTACCACGCAGTTGGATCGCAACGGGAGAACGGTCCGGATGGTATTTGGACCCCGGTCCTGTTGGATAAAGACCGGTGCCATTATCGCCTCTCCCAGCGGGCCGCCCTAGCTGTATAGGACATTTATAGTCTTAGTATTCACATACAGTTTGGGGCGATCAAGTTGCCTATGCAAAAGCGGGGCCGGTCTTCACACGACTGTACCGGAGTTCAATTCCCAGACAGACCCCGCCTCCCAGAACGCAGGGCTGACGACTTTGTTACAGGTAAAACCAAGTCACATAAAGCCAGAAATGGCAGGCCGAGACCTTTAGAGGTTGTAATGCCGAGGAAGAAAAAGACTCACATACGCCTCTAAGACATATGGTGGACTCTGTCCAAAACTGACGAAACCCTCTTACCCGTGTTTTAGAGGAAGATGCTCAGAAGGATTTTTGTTGGAAAGGCGCATTTGTTGGAAAGGCATTGGACGAGCTGCTACGCTGATCACAGGTAGCGGTTAGAACATTACCAGGGCTTTGTAAGGTAAATGGGCATCACATAGTCCAGGGATGATACTAAGACATATTTAGTCAAATATATTAATCCTAATGTTCGGGCGTCGCTTTCAAGGCTTTACAAAGAATTGACCAGCAATCACTAACGATCACTGAGCAGAACTTTTCTTGAAGCATTAAGAAAAAGCTTAAATTTTGATAGCATTCAATAAATCATATTTCTTTTTTCCATTGCTATGGAACAATTTCTGTCACTTACTAAATTGCGCTCATCCGGCCAAAACGACCAAGAAACTATAAATAAACGTCCATCTCCCGCTCGACAGTGGCTAAGATGAAACGACTGAAGTAACATAATATACCGCCCGTACACTCGCTTGCCCACGCCGATGAAACATTCCAAGATGTAAATCAATAGATGCGATTACATCGTAAAATGGCACAACGCAACACGATCCGCCAGCTGACGTTTACTGAGCGTACGAGCCACATTCCGGCAGGCCAGGTAAGGTAATTACATCCCCGGTCTAATCGAATCACATACCACACCCACGGGGCACAGGCTAAACGGATGTGAAGTTCTTCTGGGAGCGAGTGGGAACCGAAATCTTGCCGTCTATGACAGACGTCAGAGCGTCGTGGTTGTGCGGCGTAGGGCAGAAGGATGAGTACACTTACCGACAATCTGAAACCGTGCCATCCGCCGATCGAACGAATCGTACGTCTGCACCGAGCACATGTACTCGCCGCTGTGGTTCAGCTTCGGATTGCGTATCACCAAGGCACGGTACTTGTAGTTGATGGAATCGGACATCGAGTAGTTGGTCTGCAGCTCGTTCTTGAACTGGTTCTGCTTTCGCGCCGCCGCGAGATGGCCGAGGCAGCATGTTGCAGGAAAGGAAATTGGAACATTGGAATGGCATGAGGCGCTTGAAACCGTTTTCGAACCCACACCACACTACTGCTGTTGGGCTGTCAATGTGCATGGGAATTGGGTGGAGTTAGAATTATGGATTGCTTCGAGTGCGTGTACAGTGTGGCGCAGACTTTGTGTGTAGAATATAGAAAGTTATTAACTCCCTGTAGGATGAAACTTTAATTTAAATGAGTTATTGAAGATGATGCGATAGAAAAAGCTTACACATTGATGTACATTAACCAGCTCTGTTGTGAGCAAAGCATACATTCAGGCGCTTGCACTTACTGATATGAGAAACTAAACCCATTCTGAGCCACACTGTACGACCTGCCACCGGTGCGCCGCTTCACGATCGACGACGTTAATGAAGAGCAAAGCCCAGAGCATTTCTTCACTTAGCTTCGCAAGAAGCCCGGAGAGCTCGGTGCTTCCCCAAACCCAACCCCACCCAGCCCACTTACCATGCCCACCGGCGTCCGGGACGGAATCCACTGGTAGATGAGCTTCTTGTTGAAGTACCACTTGAGCACGAAGCCACACTCGCGTGCCTTAATCTCGTACTGACAGTCCATGATGAGTGGCTTCAGACCGGCGTCGTCGGTGAGGTTGAGGGCTTCGGCAGGCACCGGCAGGCCGGGGCGCGTGTCTTCCTCGGTGGTCGATGTCATCGGCAGGCCTGTGGTGGTAACGTGCTCGCCACCGTACCGTACCGTCGGCAGTGTGCCCGAACCGGCCGCATCGTAAGTGCTCCGATCGAGGACGTACGTCTTCGGTACGTTTAGGTTCGTTATGTGCACGGAGTGGTACGCTGCAATGGAAGGGAGAAAACCGGGCGTCGGAAAATGCTGGCTCAAAGACGTACAGGTACCAAACCTGTCATGGGTGGAGTGGCTATATGTGGGTTAGATTATAATTTTATGCAATTCCCATTCCACACATGGCTGGATGGTTCCATTTGGCGTGGATTTGGGTGGATTCGTTTGGTAGTTTTCCGACCCGTGCGCGGCGGTTGGCGGCATCCACGATCGTTACGCGTCCCCGCAGGAAATATGAAGCGATTGCATCGCAAGCAAAGCTACCAATGTCGCGATGTCACGCGGAATAATCATCATCATTTGCATGTAAATTCATTTATCTTAATCACACGGCGGACTTTGGTTGGCTGTGGCGCAGCAAACGTGATGGCGGATGGTTTTACGAGCCCATGGCGGCGCACAACACCGGGCAAGACTTTCAGCACGCCCCACCCTGGTGGCGGTGTGTTGTTGCGCGTGGTGGAGGAAAGCTTGCGAATGAAAATTCGTTTCGCTCGCGATGAGATTGATGTAGCGCACAAAAGGTGCCTGGTGTGAAGTTGTTGTGGCGATGTTGAAAAGCATAAACGTAACTATCACACGTCCTTTCAACTTTTCTCCTCCGCCCGGCCGGGCTCCATCCGGGACACAGCGGGTGGTACCGGTGGAAAGGACTGCTTGCTGAAGAACATGAATATTTCATTCAACTCGTTCCGTTTTTCTTACGCTCTGTTTTACGCGCATATTGGATCCACGCGTACCTTGTGCCGTGAAGACGGCGATGAAGCCCGCGTGATACAGTGCGTAACAAAACAGTAAGGGCACGCATTTTTTTGAGAAGAACTTGAAAATTTAGAGACATACGTAAAAGCTATGTGATGTAAAGTTGTAGTGAATTAAAAAATAGATTTAAAAAAGTACATTTTTTACGCACTCTAATATATATCTTTCCACTGAGCTGAAAATTGCTCCATTAACCACGGGTACAGTAACTATAAGATGTGCAGGAGCTAAATAAATGTAGTAAGAAATGGGCTTTTTTGTATTAGGACATTTGCATATTAGGACACATAAACAATTAGTTTTTTGGCAATACGGCCAGGAGGCCATCCTTTATGAATCATAGAATATATATTTTTTAAAACAGATTTTTCATTAGGTCAGCGACAGCAGCGCCAGAAACGCAGCACAAACTCGTGAGTAATCGGTTACGAACAGTACAACCGAAACCATCGATTCGCTTGCATTTTTTCTCCAGTTATCTCGTCTTCCTTATAAACCTTAAGGTTCAAATTTATCGAAAGTAAAACTAATCATCTTGGGGCGACAGCGGCGCCGGTCTTCACACGGTAGAACAGGTGTTCAAATCCCATCCAGACCGACTTCCCGTTCGCAGGGCTGACTATCCAGTTACGAGTCAAATTAAGCTACTGAAAGCCAGAAATGGAAGGCCAACACCTCTCTAGGTTGTAATGCCAAAAAGAAAAGTAACCAATAAAATTATTATGTTGGATCAGAGCTTTTAAAATATGTACTAGAATATATCACATGATTACACTAAAATTAAAAACTCTTACATTTAATTAATGCTTGTTTCTGTTGCAAAACACGTGTTTTTTGTCTCTATAACGTGAAGAGATAGTCGGAAGCTATCAGAGAGGATTCCGAAACGAAAAGTCAACCACTGACCAGATCTTCACGATACGGCAAATCTTGGAGAAGATGGCAGAGCAGCAGTTCCACTCCTACCATCTCTACATTGATTTTAAAGCCGCATATGACAGCAAAGCCAGGGTAAAACTGTACGACGTAAAACACTACAACCTCGAGAGCGGTCTCGGCCTGCCATTTCTGGCTTTCTGTTTCTTGATTTTACCCGTAGCAAAGTAGTCAGCCTTACGTACGGGGAGGCGGTCTGGATGGGATTTGAATCCCGGCCCTGCCCCGAGTGAAGACCGGCGCCGCTGTCACCTTGGCCACCGGACGGCCAAGCTTACCAAGCTTGTTAGATTGTCAATGGCCAATATCACATGCCAGGTGAAGGAGGATGGAAAACTCTCAGGGCCCTTTGCTACCACCAAGAGCCTGCACTAGATAGATGGGATTGCCTGTCTCCTTTTCAACCTGGCGCTAGAGAGAGCCATCCGAGACTCGGAGGTGGAAACCATCTTCTATAAGTCAATCCAGATCCTGGCATACGCTGATGACATACACATCATTGGTTTGAGGCTCTCCTATGTAGCAGAAGCTTATCAAAGGATCGAGCGAGCGGCACTAAAACTCGGGTTGAAGATTAACGAGGCGAAAACGCAAATGATGGTGGCACCACCAGCGGCCCTGCTAACAAACACTGATTTGCGCAGGGGTGATGTACAGATAGGTTGCCGCAGCTTCAAATTCGTCCAAAACTACACCTATCTGGGGTCAAAAGTCAGCACCGACAACAACATTGATGTTGAGTTACGCACAAGGGCTGCTGGCTGCCAACCTGTCATACCACAGCCTGAGGAAACTTCTCCACTCTAAATACTTGTCGCGACGGACGAAGCTGGGACTGTATAGAACATTTAAAGTCCCAGTACTCACATACACCTCTGAGACATGGACTCAGTTCAAAACAGACGAAGCCCTCTTAGAAGAAGTTTTGGCCCCGTATGTGTGGAAGGACAATAGAGGAGCCGCTACAATGACGAGCTCTACGAGCCGTACGATGATCTCACCATCGTGCAGCGAATTAGACTCGCCAGGCTCCGGTGGGCTGGTCACGTCATGAGAATGACACCGGCCGACCTAGCCCGTAAAGCCCTTTTAGGTCGTCCACACGGACAGAGGAGGCGTGGTGGGCCCAAATTGAGATGGAGTGATCGCTTTAATGCGTCCGCCAGAACGGCCGGAACAACCGTGAGCGGTATCGAGGATTGTTGCCGCAGACCAAGACCGCAAAGCATAACACCCGCAAAACTTTTAGAGTTATTCTTAAAAACATGTGGTAGTATCGCACCGTTACGCACTGTATTTGTCGTTCTTTGTTGCTGTTGACTGTGCTGCTGCTGCTTTGCAAACGCTACGATTAATGGAGCAAGATGTTGAATACGAAAATGGAATTTAAAAAAAAGAAGCCCTCCCACCAAGCATTGCACTTCATCCACTGCGTTTGAAAGCGGCAGCTTGTTTGTGAGGGAGCGCACTCGCCGGGAAATAAAATACAAAATGGACAGAAAACCATAACCATTATCACCATTCGAAGGGGAAAAAAAGGTGGAGTCCCGCTTGGTTCACTAATGAAATTTGATACCATTTTTTTTTTTTTTTAGTGTTTTGCTTACACTCCTGCATCCGATGATTGATCATTGTTTTAGTGGCACGGCTAAAGTTACACCTCCCTTGGGCGCTCATTTCAATTTTATTGTTACAGCACTTTTGTTTTCTTCGCCGACTCGCAAACGTGATTTGATTTACCAGCCACTTGCTTTCTTTTGGGGGGTGTTGCTTATCCTTCCAACATCCTGCTTCCATTATGTGCCGTTGCATCATTTTTCATCGTTTCATCAGCCGATGCCTTTCATTCTGTACCGGTCCGGCTGTGCGCCTGCAGCTTATGCAATGCAATGCTTTCTCGGGGTAAAACAACGACCGCTCCCGTGCTACAGAACGGAAAGCCAGCCGCCACCAGCGCTCGGGGTGGGCCTTTGCCTCGTTCGGTTTGCTTTTAGTGCAATTAAAGCAATATCAATACGATGCACAGTCCGGTGCAAGTTTGTGACTGGCCATCGAGATTCGGCGCGATCCTTTCCGGAGGACCGGTCAGGGACTGGTTAGGGAATTGGAAAAAAGGCACGATAAACTTACTACCATGCTGCACAGCATTCCGAGCTGTATGCAAGCTAGGCGACACAAGCAGTGAAACACACACACACACGAAAGATAACTGGGTGGTTGGATGGAAAGTTTAATTCAATTTCATTCCACACCACCGAGTGCAGCAGAGCAAACGGTCAAGTGGGTCAAAGTTGTCATGGTTGGGTTTTTTGTGGGGGGGGGGGGGGGGAATGGTATAGCTTACAGTTCACTGTGGGGTGTGTTGAAGGTGCACGGCAGGTGGAATGCAAACGTAGCGCAATACCGGCGGTCAGTATCGGTGAGATATCGGCATTGTTTATTTTATAGCAGAACCACCAGGCGTCTCCATCGAGCGCACCGAACACAGCGAAAGCGGTGATTACGCGGAAGGGTTTTCTGTTGCAAAATACACTGCAAACTTAAGCACGATTTGTGTCTAATAATGTTCATTACAGTATGGATAAATATGGCTTTTAATCAAATATAAACCGATAAATATATATATTAAATATGGTTCGTCTCTTAATTACCAAATTTATCTTCTTCTTTTGTCGAGGTATACAACGATTCGGTACAAGAATTCAGCTTCCTTGGCTTTCCTGCACTACTTCATGGGTTTGCAATCACAAAAACCTCTATTATAAAGGACCGGCAACTTTGGCCATATGTCCCTTTTTAATTTATGAGACGTTTTATAAGAATTTCATTACTAGTTCCAATAGTTTCTGCTACTGCCTGAACTCTATCTTTCTCTCTTCTTAGGTCATTCCAGCCATTTCTTGTTAAAAGACTTAATGATACCATGTAGTTGGATCAGTCAGTCATCACTACGGGGCAATGGTCTGGCTGGGATTTGAAACCCGGTCCTGTCGTATGAAGACAGGTGCCGTTGTCGCATCTACTACCGGGCCTCCCCACTGCCTGAACTATTGAATCTTCTTCTTCTTCTTCTTCTTCTTCTTCTTCTTCTTCTTCTTCTTTGGCCTAACGACCTCTTAGGTCATGCGTGCCATTTCTGGCTTACTAGACTTAATGATACCGCGTAGTTGGATAGCCAGTCCTCACTACGGGGGGAACGATCTGGATGGGATTTGAACCCCGGTCGTACGGTATGCAGACCGGCGCTGGAGTCGCCTCCGGATTGCCCCTTGAACATATAAAAGAAAATAAGCTAGTCAATGAAATAAAATTATAGAGTCGAATAAGGTTTCAGAAATTCTAGAAATAAAATTGTTTATCATATTAATAACTAATGTTTAAGGAAGTTTTTAAAAAACTACTCCAACTCGCCCGTTCAAACTACCCATCCACACTCCAACATCTGTCCCACTGTTTACCCCTCCGAAACAGTTTGGTATGCAGTTGGCATACGAAGCTGTGGTTTGCAAGTTGCTTCATCGAATGAACAAGACAAAAAAAGGCAAACTCTTTTTTGCTTTTTGGACACTTCTTCCGCGTTCTTTTTTTGATATAAGCTCCGATGGTTGCGATGGGCAACTTCACAATGTTTTCGCTTTTCCACAACGGTAAGATCAAACAGCCCGCAAAGTTTCCTGCTCCAAGACACAAAATTACGTGGGCAGCGCGCGTGGCACAGTTCGGAGTGGGAGTTGAAGTTTGATTGAAATTATTTTTGACCAATAAACACACAGCAAATGGTGGCATTTTTCCCCTCCTCTTCTTCGTCTGCGTTGGCTTTTCCGAACGCTGCTAATGAGCCATGAAAAAAAGCAAACGATGGTTTGCTGAAGTTTTGAGAGGTAAAAGTTTTGGCTAGGATGTTCTGTTGCAAGAGCAAGGGAGTAGTTGAGAGTAAACAATGTATTTTTTAATGGAAATAAATGTTATGGGGGAAAAAATTAAGAAATTAATTAAACAACAGGAAGAAAAGTGCAGTAAAAAAGCAAGAAAATAAGGATGTGGGAAAAAAATACTCAAATTGGTCTAACTTAATACAATCACAAAGGCGTGGACACCAAGACTTTAATTAAATATGCCCAGTAAAGTGTTGACCGGATCGGCATATCAATGAACCTTATTTCAGTTTCGTCGGGTAAATCCTATTTCCCGACCCGATATTGCATAATACCCGCTTGATTTGAATAAATAATAAAACAATATAACACAGTGGAAATAAAAATCAATAATCCGAACCGAACAGATTTTCCATCCGCTTTTGCCCGATGACCGCCCGGGTGACGGGGTAAGTGTATTAAATATTTGATCGACTTCCAATTTCGGGAATCGGGAATCGGGGGGCTGGATCGTTCCGTAACATATTCCCAAAAATAAAACTTCGGCCCCGCCGGACGCGTCGAAAGGACATCAGGCCTGAACACCGGTGTGCCACCGAATGTTGACTATTACCAGCGCTCCTACCCTGAAATCCTGACCCTTCCCGGGTTTTTGGACATGACGCACACCAAAAACCCCGGTCCGAATCCCCGGCATATCAAAGAACAAGTTCAAAGGTTCTTTGCACAAGCGAGAAAGGGCGCAACAGCAAAAAAAAAGTTTATATAAGGATAATTTTTGGCCCACACGAATTCAATTTGCTGACTTGCCCGTACCCAGGAAAATGTGCAAATGTGTACACACTGGACCGAAGGGTAGAATAGGGGTGCCTCCAGAAAAAAAAAAAACAAAAAATCACCCACACACATGCGAATCTACACGAACCGGGTTGGATCATGTCTTTGAGCCTTCTTTTTGCCTTTCTATTTTATTGTGGAGCACTTGATTTTTGAAAGGCCGGCTAGAGGGCAACTACCCTCGGCTACCGTACATTCCATGCACCATTGCAGCCGGCGGCCAGTGACCCCTTCGGTTTTTTGTTGGTGTGCTGGTGTGAGGGTTTGTGCAAAAAAAGAAAAGGAAGCAGATTTCTACGCTCCAGACGGAATGGGTCCGCAGGGATAAATAAGTGTTGGTAGGGCAGGGCCAGTAGAACCGATGTTCTACTAAACTAAAAATAAAATTCAACACATCTAGACTCTAGCTTCTAAAGGCAACATTGAAGAATGGTTTGGCGCTTTTTTCTTCTTCTTCTTCTTCTTCTTGTTGAACCAAGGATGGGACCTGATCTGTATCTTCAGCCATTTTTTTGTTATTGCGCTGCGTTTGAGAGTTCCGACCGTCAAGCCTGATATGTATCCGACTTCAGTAACCCAGGATCGGTGACCTAGGAGTCGTGGTAGTAGCAGTAGTGGCAGTTACCCGGTAGCCGGGTATGTTTATTTTATCAACCACCCAGGTTCTTCCAGGCATCCCTTCCAACAGGGCTCCCCGTGTACCGACCGTCGTCAACCAATCATCACAAAGGCGGGCGAACGAGAGAAGCAAGAAGGAAAACAAAACCCGACTCTGCAAACCCTCTGTTGCACTGGCCTTTCATCTATTTATGTGGCGACCCTTGGCGGCTTGACCGGGGTAGACGCAGCGAAAGATGGTTTATTTATGTCCGACCAGCATGCACACACATCCACACACACACACACGTATCATCTTCATTCACCGTAGAAAACGATTTTTATTTTGTTCCTTACGGGTGTGTGTGTTTGCGAGCGGAAATGGAAAATCAAGCATGGTGTGAACCGAAGCCTTTGCCCAGATCTGGAGCGACTGAAGCGCACAACGATGTGCCCCGGTTGTGGTCCGGGAACCCCCAAAACACCAAACCTTACCACTGCCACCGTCCGGAGGCAGTCTTGGGCGGTTGGATGACGACGCTTCGGCGGTTGGCTCAAGCTCGAAATGAAGTTTGTACACTGTTTCGGTGGGGATACCGCCCGCCATGATTGCAGCCAGCCGGCCTTTGGCCCTTTTCGTCGTCAGTCAACCTGAAGCGGGGCTTTATGCTGCTGCCAGTCCGCCAAGCGGCGAAAGCTAAATTCCATCTCAAGAAGTAGCAGCAGCAGCAGCAGCGACAGCAGACCACCGGAAGGGCGAAAGGAAGATATGTTAGCCTTTATTGAAATTCTGCTGCCCTCTGCTGTCGTCTGCCGACGGCTTGCGGTTCAAGATACGGTTCAAACAAGTGCTACACTGAGTTGCAAAATCCCGTACAACATCGCCGTCTGAGCTGAAGAAAAGGGATAGTTTCTTACGGTGGTTGGGCTGCATGGGCTGTGGGACGATCCCACGAGGGGGTCGTAATGGCAAGCTGGGGAAATAAAAGAGCCGTAGTTCGATGTAGTTTTATGGAAAAAGGGTTTTTGTTTTTGTTTTACCTGTTTTACCACTGTGAATCGGACTGGATTGCAGGAAGCGGTTTGTTTCATTAAAGGTGGATTTATTATGTATAGCTCGAAATGCATTTAGTTGAACACAAATGATCGCATTTGCTGTACATGAGCTTACCCGGAGGTGGACTTCATGCTGATGTACACTTTACAGGGTCGATAGACACTCGTTAGTATGTAACAAAAACTAAACATTAAATTCATTCAAGAGACAAGTAAGACAATAACAGACATCAGATCTCCGATTGATTTTTAAAGCAAATCGCTTAATAGTATGGGAAACATATTCACAAATATTAGGTTTAATGCCTGGTGGACTCGTTTTCTACAACATGATCAAAATTCAATCCGCAAATGGTGAAGTTGGATTCGTCCCTTTTATCGGACCGAGTCTAATTCGCTCAGTAGAAAGCTTTTATCTTACAGCTTATGAGGCTGAACGTTGGACTGTCGAGACTAGGACGAACTGCACTTCTTTTCTAGCAAGGAAGCCTAAAACTGTAGCCCTCTAACCTTCTCAGTAAATGAAAAGTCATTGAACCCTGAAACGGTTGTAATAACACCAGGTAGACTGCAGGCATGCTTGGGTTTATGTCAACATTAGTGCTGTTTTCAGTTGTTGATTTTTATCGAAAATAGGGGATGTTTTTAAATAGCATTGAATATTCGGTAACAAGCAATACGGCCAGGCCGTTCTTTATGAATAAAAAAAAAAATTCGGTTACGTTACGTTCGGCCCGCCCCGTTTGTATACATCACGCCTATCCAAATGGACTCTCTTTTTAAAGGAAGAAATGGCAATCGCTCACTAACTTTTAGTGCGTAAGATCCTTCCAGTGCAGCTCTCACTGAGGGCGATGAGGCTCTTAGAGCAAAGCAAGCCAGTGATGGCACAGCTACTTTGTGAGGGTAAAGACTCACAGCGACGACATAACTTCACTCTGAGGAGACATACTTTTACCGTGAGGATATAGCTGTTAGGACAAAAAAAAATCAACTCTCAGTTAGTTTTATACACAACGTATGTAAATCATTCCATCATTTGGTGATGTGAAAGGTTGTAATAGTTTTAATATAATTTTCTTTAAAAGTGAGGGTTAAAATATGTATTATTTTCATTTATTTAATGAGTAAGGCGGCTCGTGATGATGGGGCGGTCCGGTAGCCGAGGCGACAGCGGCGCCGGTCTTCACACGGGGCAGGGCCGGAGTTCAAATCCCATCCAGACCACCTCCCCGTACGTAAGGCTGACTACTTTACTATGGGTAAAATCACAGAATCACAGATCACGGGTCACAGAAAGCCATAAATGGCAGACCGAGAGCTCTCGAAGTTGTAGTGCCAAGGAAGAAGAAGAAGAGAAGAAGGCGGCTCATAGCAAATTGGTATAAGTTGTTAGTTGAGTTATTTGTTTTAATTATTTTTAAGAATGCTAAAATTTACTATTTCATCTAGTTTATCTAAAGTGTCGCTGACGGAACGAAATGTCCGTCAAAAACCCATAGTGGTTAGCCGCGCGTCTAAGCATCCTGAGCCGAGAGAGTCGAACAGGATGCGTGCGCTTAGGATCTTGGCTCGCTCCATAAGTGGAGCGATGAGCGAGGAGATACAAAGGCAAAATCTGGCTCACTTACGCCCGTGGGTGTGTGATGCTTACGCGGCCATTGATAGGGTTTGGCGCCAACAAACAAAAGAACGCTGATGATGATGCGTTATGCGGGAAACTAGAATTAAGTTAATTCTAGATTAGATAGGAATTTAAATAAAGTTAGGTATTATAATTAAAGTTAAGGAGCAAGGTTTAGAAATTAAGATTATTTAAGATTAGAAATTAAGAATAGAAATAAGAATCAATTGTAAGGATTTATGAATGCATTGTGAATTGCTACCGCAGCAAGCGACAAAAAAGGGCCTATGGTAAGGTCGCCTCAAATAAAGGCACCTTCTCTCACAACCAACTCAGAACTTGCACATTTGTATTGGTTGGCTGCGGTGTTCGTTGATCAAGTCCGCTACCACCTCTCACCCTCGGTCGGAGTATCATATTCCGGTCCGAGAGCTCCCGGGGTTTATTGCCTTGCTGCGCTGGGAACATGAAGTGTTAGCAAGTTTATTAGGTATTTATTTCAGCCTTGAATAAAAAAAAAATTATTAATTAAGCTATTAAAATTTATTTAAAAAAATGCATCAGTATTGAGTTAATTCCTTAAACATGTGGTTGAACGTATTTAAACAATTGAGGAAATTAATTAAAACTAGTGTAATATTATTTACATACTTTAACAAGCTTTCATTAAAAATTATAACGAATTCTTATACACTTCCTTTCCTTCCTTAACGTGTTTAATTTTAATATTTCTTCTATGTCCTATATGATCATGCAAATATTTCATTGTGCACTTTTTTCGTGATCTTATTAAGGCCTCAACGTAGCTCGCGAGATCACTACCGAACACTACTGATAGTGGTGGCCATCGATTGATAGGCTCAATCTTCAGTAAGCTTCTGCTTTATAAGAAATCCATTACTTTAATAATTGCAGATGCCACTGCGAGTGAGATTTACCTTCGTAATCTCTAAAATACTTCCGACTTGAAAAAAAGCTGCTCGTGCCACTCTTCTAGTATACTCATATAATCAAAGGAGCTATGGTAGGTCCATATAAAGATGCCTCAATTCGTGTGGTACTGTAACACGTTGAAAACTCCTCAAACGGGCCACAAATTTACCTAAACGATATTCCAATAAATTGCGTACAATATAATTTTTAATAATTCCCTCTAATAAAAAAAAAATCCCCCCACAAAAGAATGGAACGCTTCTGCAAACACAAAGTACCCGGTATGAGTGGACAGCAGGGAAAACAAAACAGCGGCCAGCAAAAGTTTTACAATTCCTCTTATACCGAAGCAGAACCAAAAAAACAGAGAGAACCTCATAGCTTATCTCACAGGATCTTCCCCTGTACCCAGGCAAACCGTGGGATGCGTAAGAAAATGGGCAGAAGTAGCAGAAATTGTACGTTAGTGCAAACATTGGCTAGCAAAAGTAAACAAACTAACCCACACCCATAGACGCGAACGGGCAAACCAGCAAAAGAAAAGCGATTCCTTTTATTGTCTTAAGCACTGGTGGAACGGGTGTTTTGGGGGGGCTGGAGGGATTCACTCACTCCCACAGTGCCAAGCCTTTCACCGTCAAAAGTCAGCATCCGATCCGTACCCGTCACCGACCGGATAGAGGGAGTCGGAGAGATAGGCAAATTTCTTTCACCCGGGCACATTGCTCCCGAACGTGGTAGTAGTTTGGCGCGGTGCCTGGGAAGCACTAGAAGTGGCACGCTAAAAGCACCATCAGCATCACAAGCATCCGCCTAAGCTTTAGTTTATCGCAAACAAAATCTCAAAAACTTAACCCACCCTGTATATCCCTATCTATTCACACGGGTGGTAGAATGGGGTGTTGTTGTTGATGTTGCTAGTGCTTTGTTTCGTCTATCGTCTACTAAGTGTTGCCACCATGGTGTGCTGGCCTTTGAGATTGCGGCAAGAAAGTATCGGGCGCTCGCAACTGGTTCGCTGATGGATATATTCATCACACTGCGCCGTGTACCGATAAGTTGTGGAGAAATGTTTGAGCAAGAAATGAATTATGTAAAAGTGGAAAACTTGTTTGCTTACGGTGATTACAAGAGGTATTAATCGTTATTTTTAAATAAAAATTTAAATAGTTTTATTAAAATTATAACAAAAAATTATACCTCGTCAACTTTTCGTGCACAATGTTTCGCGCTTTTTTTTTACTTGCTTGCTGTAAAGCAATTAAAATAATCTTTCAAGTTTTCAAATAACTCAACCCGCTCCAATTCTGCGCCACACTGTAGCCCGGATTGGAATGCCAAAGTATGATGAAAGCATTTATTTCTCTGCCACCGTGTTAATCGACTATGCTTTTGCCCCGTGCTGCCATTCTCGAAAGTGCTGCTTCCTGGTGGGAAGAAGTCATTCGGGACTCATTCAAAGTTTAGCCTTTGCTCCTTGAGGAGCTCCCCAAACGCTTACACCCCCCTCCCCCCTTTCCGGTGTAACCTCCAGGATCGTTCTTGGAATTTATATTATTCCATCGCACCCGCACCCCATCATCCACCCGAATCTCCCACTGAAGCCCTGTGCCGAACGGGTTGGATGGAGCGTTAACCCCCCGACGGAAAGGAGCTGCCTTTGCTAGCGTGTTTTAATGACGCTAGCAGCAGCAGCGTAAGCTGTTTTGCAGCGCCATCCCGAACACATTAAGCACAACACATTTTAATGAATCCCTATACAGCCGCGGCCGGCCCTGTTGGAATTGTCGGAGCTAATTAAACCGCTCGCAAAGTGTTTTGCAATAATAACGATTATTGGATTAGGTGACCTCCGGTAAAAGCTTCAACCCTCCCCATGCTGGCTTTGCACTTCCGACCCGTTCAAGACGCCCGTGTCCATTCGGGTTCCGGGGCGATATGGATCGGGGGGTGGTTGGCATGGGTGAAAATCGATCGAAATGGATGAACCATGTTTTCGACACCGACATGCTCCACAAAAGGCCCATACTTTTGATTAGCGACGGCTCGCCGTGCAACTAAAATGATGGGAATTGTATGTTAAATATGTTATTGGAAATTAATTGCTGCTTTTGCACGGCAACCACGGAACTGACGGAACTGAATGACACGAGGGTGAAACGGGTTAGGGAGGGAAGGAAAACATCCGTCCAACGTTTTCGGTTTAGCCAGCGTGGATCGAAACTTGATGCAATGCAGTTAAATTATAATAAGCCCGCGGGCGTTAGGATGACGCAGGCGAAAGGGATTATATCCCATCATCATCACCGCAATGTCGTTAAAAGGTAATAAAATAAAATAATTGAATGGAATCTACATAATGCACGTGTGGTAATGCACGATTCCCGTCCTGCACGGAGGCAGCGAACATTTCGCCATTTTGTAAGCTATTTTAGTGTATGGTTTGGAACTGCATATTGCACAGAATGCGTGTTTTTGGTTGTGATTAAAAGCTATTCAAAATGCGCTTTCTAAAGAGCATCCCAGATTACATTTAAACCAAGTTCTGTGTTTCACTGGCTAACCACCTAACGATTTCCTTCTGGTGGCGATCCAGTATTTGTTCCAAGTTTTGACAATTATTTCGTTCTTGTGAACGCATACAAATACGTTTTGGTCGTCGCCAGTGGAATTCTAACAGCATATCAACCGGCTCAAGCTTAGTTGATGTTTTATGCAGCACAATTGTAACTGTTGGATTGTCGACACGAACGGAGTCAATCCGTTAATTCGTGCGATCTTGTTCATCTCGAAAGCGACGAATCGGATTCTGTAGCAATATTTGTACCTTCATCTAAAAAAACTTTCAAGACTAAAATAGAATCAGCAATTTGACTATGTAAAAGTATTGCTTGTAAATTGCTTGTATTACTTGCTTGTATTACTATGTAAATGCCAATGGAAGATTATTTTTCGCTGAAACATTCGTATCGCCCCATTGAATCTTTGCAGAACTCTTTGGAGAAATTTGGGATAAAATTCCATCTAGTCCATCAATCCTGCGCTGAATTTCTACGGAATCCATATTTCCTTCCATTATTATAAGCATTATTAACTTTAAAAATGGCACAATATCAACATCAAACAGAACTCTGGACGTCGGCTCAGCAAACCATCCTTGCGTAGCAGCTCTGTTATCTGTCATTCTGTATAAATTCATTCCAATACGATTGAAAAAATCTCCACTACTTATCTAGGATGTATTAGAATATTTTATTGTCTCAAATTTTCCTTCTAAAATCATGTGCTATTTTTAAGAAGATGTAAGAGAAGGTCCGGTGACTGAGGCGCTAGCGGCAGGACCGGGGTTCAATTCCCATCCAGACCGCCTCCCCGTACGTAGGGCGCGACTACTTTGCACCGGAAAACCAAGTCACAGAAAGCCAGAAATTGTAGTGACAAGGAAGAAGAGAAAAAAAATCAAGGATTAAATATTATATTAACTTTTGAAATCTGGTATGGAGTTATCACACCTGACATATGATTGTTATAACAGTAGTATCTAATTCGAAAACTAGGATATTTTTATAAAGAAGCTGATTACGCATCCCCATTATCCTTCCAATCCATATCCGCCATTTCTTTTTCGTTATTCGTTGTGTTGTCTTTGTCTTAAGTGTTAAGTTTTTTGTTGTAGTGCCACGGGAGATCCGTTGACGAAGCAACAGCATCCGGGGTCAAAGTCGCCACTGTCGTAAGAAGAGAGGCAGAATTTAATGTAACAGTGTTCTTCATCTCTGTCGAGCCTTGATAGGGCGAGTGTGGCCTTGCTGGCGTTGAGTTTGGAGGTGGTCGGCGGGTTCAACCCCGTAATTAGCAGAGATCCTGCTATTACGGGATGGAACTCGCCGATAGTTCGGAGCTGGCTTGATCGCGCTCGGGCTATCACTGCTGGGCAGTTTGAAGAACACTGTGCGCAGACAAATGTTTGTACTGTCCAGGATACTGTTTTTTTCTGTTTTGTTTCAGTCCAGATCCGCTACACGGAAGGATGGAGTTCCGTATTAACACAACATTTTCACCAACACAGTCATAGACAGCAATAGCCCCGAGACCAACAATAGAACTGGACAAACGCACCACAACCTCCACACATCTACAACCAAGCACGCCCGGGATAAGGCGAAATATCAGGGAGGAAATGCCTTGCTGTGAAATTCCTTTGTGAATTTTTGTTTTTTTGTTGGCATTTGTATTTCGGCAGCACATGCGGTGCTGACAATACGGCTTCAAGTCTACATAATAAATAAATAATAATAATATTTTTATAAAGAAGCTATTTTTTGTAAAAAAGAGGCAATTAGAAGTTAATTTATATGGATTAGGGAGCGGCCCAATGGTAGAGGAAATAGTGGCCCCGGTCTTCACACGGCAGGACTAGGCTTCAAACTAGGTATAGGTTCGACTCTTTTCACGGAACGACCCGGAGTCGAGCTCGTTCCTATAGGAATCGAGTTTGATCTGTAGGTGCAACGAGTTTGGGTCGTCCCGTAGGTGCAGCAAAACATACGCGAGTGCGACCCGTAGGTTCTGGTCGACCCGTGGGTGCAACAGAGTTCGGTTCGACGAGTTCGACCTAATCCATGGATCGTTCCTAAATTGCTATGGGTCGACCCAAACTCGTTGGAACTAGAAATACATCCCGAACGATTTCCGATCACTTACGGATGGCTCCGACCCGGTAGGTTCGGGCAGACGCACTCATCACTAGTTCCGATCCCGTCCCGACCATCACCCCGTAGTGAGGACTGACTATCCAACCACGTGGTATCGATACATGTAGTGAGACAGAAATATGACAGAGTTATGAGATCCAACGAGGTTGTTAGGCCAAAAAGAAGTTATATGGATAAGGACATTGTAAATATTGTAAGATATTTGCTGAATTTTTAACAGATATTTTAATGTTTAGTTTAATCTTTCCATACGACTTCCCCAAAATTGATGCAGCATCTAATTTTTACGATGTTTGACAAATGTACTGCTCAACTCTTGTCGTCATTGATGTATTTCAGGATACAGTCTAAAGAAAACAATACACTACAATGAAAAAGGAATTAAGTTAATTACTAGCTAACATTTTCCCCAAGCCGTACAACAGCAACGACTAAAGTTTCTTGTGAGAAAGGACAAACAATTAATTGCTACCAGCATTAGAAACATGATAGCATCGTAATGCATGTTGCGTTGATACCCACAATTGTATGCTTAAACAAAATTCAAATTAAATCCACATCGTACAGGTTACTGCACACCGCATACAAATATGCACAAACCGATCGAGATGCGAGTCGGAATTATGTACACTCCCATTAGGGCCACTTCCCTGGGTGCAGGGTTCAGTCGTGCGCGACTTTACTCAACCACTAAGGGCCAGCGCCAGGCGGCGATAAGTTTATGGAAAAATTGTTCACCAAACACTCTTCCGTTCACACCGTGTTCTGCATGTTTCCTGTGAGGTGGTTTTGGTGTTTGGCGGGGTTCAGCCGGCTGTGTGATAACACTGTTCGCTAGCTGGCACATTCCGGAAATGAGCTTAAATGTGCCAATTAAATTTAATAAATTGACTTGATAAGCAGCGCGGTAACGGTCGTCCGACGGGTCAAAGTTACATCTAAAGTGTTGTAGTTCAGTAGATATAGCGAGTGGAAGCCGCTGTATGGAAGGTCGACTGGCTGTGGATGAAATTTCAGTATTTATTACTACCATACGATTGAGGCGAGATATATACATTTTACTCATAATTTCATTATAAAAAGTGTAGCGTATCAGTATAGTAATAAAATATTAAAATTAATTGACATTTTTAAACATATTTTCTCTAGTGACGATTCTAGTACGATTCTCTAGTGAAAGTAAAATAAGGAAAAAATTTACTTTATAAAACAAGCATTAATATTGAGCAAAAGAATATAATTTTCACACACGAAATAAACAATGAAAGAAACTATTAAATAATAAAATATAAAAGTTAAAACAAATTATTTAAAATAAAGAATCATTTAATCGATTTCTATTTAATTTAAATTAAACCATTTAGATCTTTAGGAAAAATAAGAATAAATTAATTGTAAAAAATAGTGAGGGCAACCCGGTGCGACAGCGGTGCCGGCCTTCACACGGCTGGACCGGGGTTCAAATCCCATCTAGGCCGTTCCCTTCATAGTGAGGACTGACTCTCCAACTATGCGGTATCAATAAGTCTAGTAAAACAGAAATGGCAGGCATGACCTAAGAGGCCAAGAAGATGAAGAAGAAGTTGTATTAATTATCCCTTTTTTTAAATATTTCACAGATTGTATATATATATAAAGCGGTATAATCAGAAGAGCAATTACATCGCTCATAAATTCTTCGCAGCTCGCCAAGCACCGAACTAAACAGAGCAGTTCCGTATTAAACGATCTCACTCAACCTCTGACACTTAACATTCCAGCTCCGAACATTTCCACGCTCCAGACATACCACACCACGCAGGACATTTCAATTCCATTCCAATCAACCGTCTACATTGCTGTACATTTGTACCGGTTATCTGGACACCGAACGGGTCCGGTCCTTCCTATCAGATTACTCATGCAGCACTGCCCGCCAGACTGCTTTAAACTCTACCACAATCAAACAATTTCCTTCATCATACCGTCATCAAGCAAATCTCTTTCCGTGTTCGTTTGTGAAATCACTGCAACAAATTCGGTCCATCGGTATCAGCTTCCGCTCTATCGCTCCCACACACTCACTCGCAAAGACTGGCCCCGGTCGGTCGGTCCACGCCGGTTGGAAGAAGCAATCTCGAGCCGGGCCAAAACCGACGTCAACGCTCGAGCTAGTACGGAAAAAATCGAAAATTAATCCAATCTCCGATAGCGACCGGATTTTCACCGCAAATGCAATATTTCAGCGCATATTCCCGCAAACAGCACCGAGGGCCGGGAGTCGCGTGAAGGTCAAAATATTGACGGGCAGTGAGAGTGTGTGTGTGTGTGTGTGTGTGTGTGGCTGTGTGGCCGTAAGAGCGTCCTGGTAGCAGCTTGGCTTAGATTTCTGTTCCCCATCGGGAAAAATGGGGCCAACAAAAAAAAAACAGGCCAGGCACATACACATTTCGTTAAGTGGTGTAGCGCTGTGGGCAGAAGAAATTGAGAAAACGCTTGAGGTATAAAATGTCACCGTCATGAAAATAGCTGTTGTGGTACGGTTATGGAATGGACCAAAGTTAGAAAAAAAGCGAAGAAATGCTTCCAATCCTTTGCCAGTTTAAAGACTGTGAAGGAACACACATATGTAGTAGAATGCGGCTGGCAACGTTTGGAGGACAACGTCGGTCATGAGAGGCTAACCATTCCAGGTCCTTCTAGACAACATCATTAACTGTGGTGGTAAGGATTGGGTTGGGTAGAGAATTGAGTCTTGGGTAGTAGAGCACCTGGAAACCTGGAACCACCTCCAGGTGGTTGTGCCGAGCCTTACGTGAAGCTGTTATTAACCCTTCACATGCGAACGTTTTACAATCCTGCCCGACGCAATCTGTTACGGGAAAAAAAAAACCCAAGACCTCCCTAAGCCTACTTTCTAGCTACAGTAGTCAAACATCATAAATTTCTTATCATTATAACGATTTGATTATAAAACACTGCACCTACCATACCTGACGCTTTTCTTTATTTGAAGAATTTAATTGGACAACCTGATTTAGGGACGACCGGCAACGCATGGTTGCACCGCACCAAGTTATGGTCAGCTTGTTCATGACCATCCCTAGGTATTTTGTGTGTATAGTACATGTGTGTGTGTGTGTGTGGCGGTGTGAAGTATGCATCGCTATAGGTCACTTCGTCGCCTTCGGGGCACCGGTGGGCACCGCAAGTGAGAAAAGCACAAAGCAAATGCGGCCAACAGGTTCCGGGCGTCGCAATGCACCCTGCCCCGCAAGGTGCCAACGTTGCTGTTGACCACCAGAGCACTAACCGACCTAGTCCTCGGGGTGTACGCGATAGCAAGGAACGTCTCACAAATGAATGGAGGCTATTTATCTTCGGTGACAAAACCATTCACATGCGAGTGCTAACACACATACAAAAACTCACACTGGATCGTTCGTCACAGCATCCAACAACAAATAGGCTAGATGACAGTGCAATAGGGAAAGCAGCGGCCATTGCTCCACCAACTAGCACAAGACATTGAGCGGTGGAGAGTGCAGCAATGGAAGGTGCAAAGTGTGGAATAAGTACAATGGGGTTTCCCGTTCGGTTTTTTTTCTGTGTCTCCTTGCTAAATACTGCAACGCCCCACCCATGGCAGCACTTATCAAATCGGATCTATTGAAAGTTTCTCTGTGTGCGTTGTGTTTGGGGCGGGGTGTGGAACTGGTGGAATGTTTCCGCTTCCTTCCGGACTCTAAGGGGAATTTATGATGCCGGGTAGTTGTAGATCGCTTCAAACCACTTGCCGACGCATGAGGAGCGGTAGCAAGGGCTCGAAAGGGGTAAGGCATGGGTCATTCTTATTAGCACTGCTCTGCACGGTTTGGTAGTGCCGGTAGAACAACCCTTGTCAGATGCTTCCGATGGCCCAAGAGCTTGTGTGACCACTCTGTTCGGTTGAGGCGACGATTGGGTAGGATCGTGTGGTGGATTGCGATAACTTGCTAAGATGAATGGGGGCAGGGGTGGACCTGTTAGAGGAAAATAATAAAGTTAACCTAAGATATGTCCACCCGAGGACACCGTAATGCCGTGATCTCTATTATGGTAGTGTATATTATAAGGACTTCTGTTTTTATTCTTTCGTACCCTTTATAACGATTTTGCTGACAACTCGCAAATCGATGAGCTTACTTCACTTAAATTAAATAGACAGTGGAATATTTTTTGTTTTTTCAATGGAGACCACACTTTAAAGCGCCTTAATATTATCTATTTTTCTTGTGGAAGAAGTCATAACGTCAAACCTTAATGACCACCGCGTAAATATTCATTCCGCACCAAATGAGACCACAGTGCGCGCGGTGGACACCTTTTTGAAATTTGCACCAGTCAACACCACCATGACCTTCCCACCCGTCCCCAGAGCACCATGGACGAAAGGTTTAAATTCATTAAAATTCACTGCAAATGTGTGTCTCTCGATCCGGCTTTTTGATGCGTTCGTCGGTGCTGCAACGCTCACACACAAAAGAGACACCCAAAAACCAACGAACAGAAGAAAAAAAAACCATTCCACGGGTTCGGACGTCAGTCAACGGAACGGCAACAAAAAAAAAAACTTTAGACAAACCAGAAAAAAAACACAAGGGGAAAAAAAGGAGTTGCAGCACACGGGCTTTGCTTCTGTGCAGACGAAAATTACAGTAAATCTTTTGTGCTGTTGCTGCCGCTCCTTTTACGCTGCATTTCTTTTTCCCACGCTTCTTTCCAGCTGTAAGGGGGAAACTTTTGCTTCAGCGTTGAAACAATTTTGTGAGCTGAACTGACAGTGTGAGCTTTTCGTTTCGGCAGGGAAATAAAAGGGCAGGGGCGAGGTCGAGAGATTTTAATTTTAGCAAGATGGTTAAATATTCATGTGCAATTATTATTGCCCTGGTTGAGAGGAAGGCAACGCGAGAGCGAGAGTTGGTGGATCGATTTTTTAGCGTAACTGAAAAATAGTTACAGTAGCATAGGTAGTTTACTATCAATAGCTGGCTTTTTTCGCCTCTCCTTTGATCCTACCAAAATGCTCGATGCACGACAGGTTCGAAAAGGATTGGCGTTGGTGAATGTGCCGGACAGAGCTTATCCTTAGCTACGAAATGAACAACACCGGCCTGAAGCAGGTTGGCGCTCGTACTCGTACTGTCTCGTACAAGCATCGATGCTCATTTCCACAACACACACACCGACAATGTTTGATTTTTCTTGCCCTTCGGTGTCTGCAAAGCATTCGGTTACAGTATTGTACGCCGGCCCCCTTACCGGTCAGACCCAGTCGAACCAACCTAATTGGAAAATTGCTTTTTAAATGGTTTCACATGCTGAAGTGTCGAAACACAAAACGGTCGTGCCTGGGTAGCACGCTGGGGAGCAACTGTATAACGTCCGTCCGTACCAGAGCGTGTACACACCTTTCCGCTTAACCCGGCACTTGCATGGAGTGGAAGCAGTGCAGGCTGTTTGAAAAATGAAAAGCTAATCCAAAAACAAAACAAAAAAATGGCGGTGTAAAGGTATTAGTTCGGATTTTAGTAGCTGGGAAGTCATTGAATCATTAAATATTAAATTGCTTTCATGAAGTTAAGGAACGTTCGTGAGTGAGCGGGCAAGCGGGCAAGAGAGAGAGATAGTGTTTGCTGGATTTAAACTAAAGAGCTTCCGGGAAGCGGGGATTATGTGCTGAATAGTGAATTGGTTCTTGAAATTCATTTGCTAAAAGAAACAACTTTTTATACTTAATACTTGACCAAGGAAACCGCTTTTAGGGAAACTTTTATTTCCACTGGCAAAAGATTGATGCATTAGAAACAAACGCCCGATAGCGATCAAATTCACGTCTCATTTAACATAAAGAATTGTTTAGTATCCTTTATGAAAAAAAAAAATCTTCCAACACATTAATGCCCAGCTCAGTAATAAGTAATGGGTTTGAAGGCAGATTGATAGAAACATAAATTTTCCTTTTTACACTCCCACCATGCGCACCGTCCCGGCTCAACATACGCAATCCGTCGCACATCCGGTTTTCCCACTCAGCGATATTTACATTTGCAATTATTTTCCCGCGTTGACCCATTACGCGGTGCGCATTGTTTTTATTTCCGACAGTAGTAAATAATTCAGTCAACCCTTAAACCAACGCTCCAAACCAACCGCGCCTCTACCGTGCACTGGTGACTTTTACTCCCAAATAAAATCCAAGCCAATAACAAAAAAAATCCTTGTCCCACAGCCCTGCAAGTCACAAAAGGGGACCGTTTAAAATGCCATAAAAAGGGCAAATAAACAATAAAATCGGATTTCTTCCACACCGTTAAGCCGCAGGATTAGCAATCTGGAATTGAATGGTCAACCCAGTGTCCCATCATCCCCGGCCGCACCGATCGAATGCCCGGACCAACCTGGTCCGGGTGAGAGACAATGATGGACCAAACAAAGCAGACAACAAAAAAAACAACACCGGAAAAATGACAAAACAACAACAACGACACACCGTCTGGTATCGGTTATTGCGGTGCGCAATGCGGATGGAGACGCCCAGTAGCTCGTAGCCATGATAGCAATGGTACGGACGGACGGTAGCCGAAAGCAGCACGCTCCACCGGGTTCAGGGATTAAAACAAATAGTTCAAACTCTCACCTCCACTTGCGGCGGTTCCGTTTTGTAGTCGCCAGTCTGAAAGGACACAGGGCGAATTAACGTTTAATCCTTGCCGATCCTAGCTTACGGTCAGCGGAAGGCGTGCTTGGGGATGGGATTTGTTTTGGCGCAATTCCAGCAAACAGCGATTGTTGTTTGCGTCCGTCCGAGTACGCTGCCCACGCTTGTCCTACAATAAAGCTTAATGTGTACAGGCGCAAAATAAAAACCTCAAACGAAATGCTTTCCTTTGAAAGCTTGCACCGGCGGTGGTTTTGGAAATACGATTCGGAATAGCGATATAGAAATGCGGTTTCCAAACCCGCTCATCAGGTTGGCAGGTTGCTTGAGAAAACGTGGCGCACGTGTGTGTTTGTGTACGATACTCCGGGTTGGATTTCATCGTGTTCATTCAAGTGCTCGCGATCGTCTCAAGCTGGAACAATATGCCGTTGGCAATCAAAAACGAAACCCGAAACGGTTGTGGGGCGCAGAATGGGCGAATGCGCTGAAACCCACGTTTCCGGTAGCGCCACCAAAATCATCCGCAAACCACAAAACCCAAAAATGTATTAAATGGGATTTGTCTAACCGACTGGCGGCAAACGAGCGCCACTGCCGTCGTCACAATTTGAAAACACGCCCTCGTGCCCGCCAACCCAATCCGGTATAACCCCCTTTCTTTCCCGATCCCGGATTACCTACGACGCCGCTGGATGTGAGCGGGAGGGGGCTTTTATTTGTCCCATTTTTGGTTGTGATGTGTTTTCGCTGCGTTTTTTTATTCATGTCACTCCACGCTCCAGGGGTAGCCCCGAATCCTTTGTGCTACTCACCTTGTGCAAATACGAAAACTGTCAACACGCTATTGAACAAATTAATACCAAACATTTCGTCCGCCTCGGTTCGGGACTTCGTTAAGGGAGAAATGTATGCGCACGTGTGTGTGTGTGTGTGTGTGTGTGTGGTTTGATATTGTACCCGTCAGCCACGTCTGTTTTCACCAGTGCTCATCGGCACAATTTTTGCGCGCCACATTCAATTTTCCACTGAAAGAACCGGGCCACGCTTTTTCCACCGTTTGCCACAGCACAATGCACACTGCGTTATAAAGGGTAAGTAGAAAAAACAAGCACAACTCGAAAAGACGGTACAATGAAGATGACCGAACGGACAACGGACAATACAAGGTATGCACAGTGTAGGCTACCGGTTGTGGGCCTCAGCTGGGCCTTTTTTTCCTTTTTGTTTTTGTATACGCGCACCGTAACGTTCAGCTTAAGTGGGATTAAAGGCGCCAAAAATCGGCTACCATACACGCACGGCTGTTTTCGTCCGCATTCGGCTTCACCGAGCACCGGTACCGGAGGCCTTAAACCGCGCGTGGTTGCTGAATCTATCCGAGCAGCGCGAGTCCTTTCACCCCGAGGCCTTTGAGCGTACTGAAAAGGTACGTTCGCGTTGGGATGAAGATAATTTGTGGCAGGAGAGCATTTTAAAAGGAACGATGCTGTTCGGACGCCACAGTGTATGACACAGTACAGCGTACCACAGTGTTGGCAAAGAAATTTCCCGATAAGACGTGTCTGGTGCATCGAAAGGGCATTGTCTTTTATATTATAACTATTATTTGAAATTTGCCTAAGTATACTTTTTCCAGTACTTATCTAAGAATGTATTAACAGAGTTCGGATTTACGACTATCGAATATTTCTCGTTGGCCACTGTGGTAAGGACTTCTGTTATCCTGAGGATGCTGTACCATGGCGCATGTGCTTACAATTCCCGTCGTTCTCGCTTCGTGCGTTCAGAGCGCTGACGAAGCAACAGCATATTCGATTTCGTTTCCGGTTTCGTCGATTCGTCCACCCCGACCAACTCATACCATTCTACGCTGGGGATGCTGTTTTGATCAGTGTTTAGGCCGGGGGTACCGTTCACTTGCAGCACGTCGCATAACAAGCAGCAATCAGCATGAATCATTCAAACCAAAAGCTAACCGAGAAGCTCGGTGACAGTGATTCGACATAGTGCCACCATTTCGGAGGTATGTAGAGGACTTCCCCGCGATGCAACGTCAACCGGTAGAACGATACCTCACGCGCCAGTGGAAACCGTTCAAAGTCGGGCTGGCGCGCATCCACCTGGGAGGTGTTGCTCAGTATGAAGTGTTCGTGTGGGTAAAGCTTTTCGGTGTCTTCGGGTCGTGCGAGGATGATAACTTTAGCGCCAAAAACCTACCGCAAACGAAACCGGCACGAACACTCAATAACAATGCACATATTTAATGGGCGAACGACACACGATCGAATTGCCTACCTGGCACAGAAGATTGTGGCACGGGTCGGTGTGAAGTGGTGATACGGTGCCCTTCGGACCAAACCACGCTTTGATGCGTGGACGTGCGTCCGTACGTGCGATGTAGTCGGGGACGGCTATGTCCGCACGCAGGGCGGGAATTTGATCAAACAAATCATGCTGCGCTAGATAGGCTGCACGTTGCTCTCCTGCTGGATTGGATGCTTCTTCGTTGCAGATGTTTTGCTTGACGAAGTCTCGAAACTTCATAAGCTTTTGAGACCAATCATCATTGCTGTACTGTGAACCAATCTCAATCGGTACTGTCCGTTCGCCTGCGATGTTCAGAAGATAGTTGGGATCATGCCATCGTTCCATTGCCGGCCAGCCATCGATTATTCCTTTAAGTATGGCAGGCTGCTTCAGGTCGTAGAATTGCTTCCTAGTAAGAACACATAATCTGATTCAATGGTGTTTGTGTTGCTAGTGTTATGCCACACAATTACTACCCAAAGTATTCGATCGAAGGACAGCTTACTACTGGAACGGTATTCGAATCACTTTCGCCCGCGATAATGTTTTCTACCTGCACATCCAATCTCAAACGTTTCAAAGGGGGTTCCAGTGTGCTGAATTCAGCTTTGGTTGCGAAAATAGTAGCCATTTTAAATCAAATTTCCGAAAGTAAAACCTCTTTCGTTGTGAACGTACCTAGATGGTTGGTGAGTGTTGATGCCGCCTCTGTGAGTATGTCGGTAGTGGTAGCGCTCGTGTCCGCTTTTTCGATAGGACATCCAAGCATGAGACCGAGATCGGCCAAATATATAGCATCCTTTATGGAATCTACATCATTTTCTGATACGCATAACGTATAAACGATCTACAAAATATTACAATATTAAAAATATATATATATTTGCGGGATAGTTCTTACCAGCAACTTACCCTCACGTACGTTAGGATGGTAAACATTTCTCTATCACCCGATTCAACGGCATTCCACTGGCCAGTGTGTAAGCGATTATATACCACATCATACATAAGACCGATCTTTACTAAATTTGTAGAAAAGCTGTTTCGATCAGTTTTGCACCGGTCTAATCGATTCGATAATGGTTCTAGTGCGGCAGCAAGAACTGTTTGGTAAAGTTTGTTTTCTATTACACAATCTCGGTTTAGCAGCAATGATTTATCGGGAATTATAGATAGTATCGCTTGAATGCACCGCTCCATTGTACAATGATCTTTTTAAAGTATTATTTGCTTGTAAAATCAATCCAAAAAGCGTTCACACCCGGCAAACTTTATTTACGGATAGCAACAAAACAAAAACATTCAAACAAACAAACGTCATTGTGCAGTGCCGTGGTTGCCAGCAGACCAAGTTTAAATTAATTTAACTTAAGGCATAAATTTACATTTAGATTCCAAGAAAAAACTGCAATATTAAGAAAACTTTTTGTAAATTCACATAAAATAAAAACATAGATCTTCACACTTTATTTAGCAATCTAATTTATTTATTCTCGATTTTCTGCAAGAGATATGTTGAGCCGCGGCCTAATCGAGATCTGTCACCAACTGTCATGGGAAACGTCAAGCACAAAAAAGAAGCGATTGCAGCCAAGAGCACGCAAAGTACAGCTCGTTGTTAAATTAGCAATAAAATCGTGAAAACCTGAATTTCACGCTTCTGTGTGGTGTGTAGAATATGAATGGTGCCGTAACAATGGTAAGTGTGATACACATTCTGCGGTAGCGATGTTTGCTGGTCGGGAAAATGGATTGAAAAGTTGGGCGCATCCGTGCTAGACTTGCAATGCGAAAACCAATATGGCGGCTGCTTTGAGCTTGTGCTGGTTCTGGAGGGGGGGAAGGGGAGTTAATTATGGAACCGGGTTTCAAGTGTTTCAATGATAGAAAAGTGCGTGTGCTTTCTATGGTAGTGTAGTGTGTGCAATCATAATGTGAGAGTTCATGTAGAGTGCGCAACGAATGGAATGTGGATAATTATGTCCGGTACCTTCAAGATTGATTGTCCTTCATGAAGGTCCTTCGCGTCTATGAATTCTTTCCAAGTAGATAATGGTTGGCTTGTTAGCTTGTTTAGAGATGCATCAAGACGGTCCGCTGGCTGAGGCGACATCGGCGCCGGTCTTTACACGGCAAGACCGGGGGTCAAATCCCATCCAAACCGCCTTCCCGTACTGATTATCCAGCTACGGACTGATTATCGAAATCTTTCGCGATTGTAGCGCCATGGAAGAAAAGAGACGAGTAATGCTTCAATATTAATATTTGCCTCTGGGTCTGCCATTTTAGGGTAGCAACGAGTACAATACCGGAAACAATAACAACAGCGAAGCCTCACCGGTTCGAGAAGAGTATCGCAAGGATGCTGAAAGCTCGCCACCACCGGTTAAGATTTCGAAGCGCGATAAGGAACGCGAACGCGATCGTGAGCGTCGAGAGCGTCGCGAAAGGGATCGCGACCGGGAGGAACGTGAACGAGGTAAGTGTCTAAAAATGTTTGGGTTTATGTTTTTTTTTGTTTTGCATTTGATATCGTCTAATAAATGTTTGGCCTTTCCCCCTTGAATTCCCACGTTTCGCCCGAGAATCGAACACGAGAGAAACAATCCGCTCGCGGGGGACACACACCACCTGTAAGAGCGGCCATAAAAAAAAGCATGCATATTAATGTACGATTTGATGGTAACATGTTGTGAACGGCTCAATGTGGAATAGCTTATTGGCGGGCAAATGATTGCGCGATCGTTGACATGAGGAATTAAAGCAAAACAAACTGGTGGTGCTCTCGCACGGATATCGATTCTTTGTTCGCGTCCATGCCTCTGTTTTTTTTCTCTCTCTCTTTCTCTCTCTCTCTCTCTCTCTTGTCTTTTCTTTTCATACAGTTACCGGAAGCTATGTATGCAAAATGATAGTGTAAAATGGGATATACTGATCATGTACCATATGCTACTGTAAATAGTCGTCATTAAATAATCAGATGTGTCTTTTTTACTGTGCATCACCTCCTCTTTCTCTCTTTCTCTTTTCTCTCATTTTTCTTTCTCTCTCTCTCTCTCTTTTAATTATAGGTAAAGTACAATATCATAAGCACAATCGTGCGTTACTTTCACCATATCATACCAAAAATGAGCTAGCCATCTTTATTCCAATCCTTTCATTGTTTGTGTGTGTATGTTTGTACTTTTGCCCCCTGTGCCTTGTATTCATTCCCTTTCCAACCATCATCTGACGGTATTATTCGTTGCGGAAGAAAGTTGTCGTTATCGTTTAATTTGTCAATCTTCTTTCGTTTTAACGATAGGCGTATCAGTATCAGATTTTTATTATTGCTATAACACACCACTCGAAAACAAACATCATTTCGCTCGTGGCAATGGTGAAATGATAGCATAAGCAAGCGATCGTTGTCACAGTTAGTCACACTTTTAATTTATGTTTCTGTTATATGCTTATGAAGAATTACGCCAAACATACATACAGTTGCCCGTAACGTACGTACGTACACGCTCGTACACGCAGTAAAAAAAAAGTTAGAGTAAGCCTAAGGCTTTTTTAAAGATAGAATTGATCGATCGATCTTCGGTTTGCAGTTATATTCAATAGCTTTGAGTTTGAAGACTCCTAGCCTTGAAAACATCACACGAAAGATAGATACCCTTAGTTTATAATTTCTTCTTATAGAACCATACATACCGTAAACTTCCACTGTCGCTTCCCTTCCACCGCTCATTTCTTGCACACTGCCAAATCAATTCATAAGATTTCTTCGTTTTTCTTTCTTTCTTTTTTTTTGTTTCTGTACTTTCAGCGGTTTTGATATCGAAAAGTTATTATAGTAGAGAGAACATTTCTAAAAAAATATTGTACATGATTCAGAATGCATAATGCTTTCCACCAAAAAAAAAAAAACAAACTATAATATGCGCACCCCATCATCCTTCCGAGAGGAGAATCAGTTGGTGCATGCCTTTCCAATCCGTTGGTGCATGGATGAACGATTGTGTGGCTGGGAGGTAACATACTTTTAGCGTACTGTAATAGCACTTTGTTCTGGATCGGGGGGAAATGTCAGGTGTAGTAACGCTCCGAGCAACGGCCGGAAACCGCGTTACATACTGCACTAGCCTGGGAATGATTGGTATACTGCTATGCTGTTGCATACCAGGAATCATCTCACCATGAGGAGAGTTGTACGAAAGAATCAACGTTTGCTAGTCATCGCTTGGTGTCGGTGATTGGACTTGTTTCGTTGATACGACTAAACTTTGATAATGGGGCAGCAGAATTTCTATGTATCTTTATTTAAGCTTTTCATCCTACCGTTGGGGCCCCATCGCAAAGGGAGCGGAAATGGTTGCCGATACGCGGGACCCAGTGCGCTAAGGGTCCGACCGATCGGCAGGCGACTTGGGGTTTGCGTATTTAGCAGATTCGCGAGCGATGATGTCGGATGTGTGAGCGCATGGGTAATGCACACGCCTGTTGCGTGTTTACACTGTTACCGGATTGTTTCAATGCTGATTACACTAAATTACGTTCTCGTCCTAGGGACCGGCTAACGAATGTCCTTCTCTCTTTTCTCTTTTCTCTCTTTCTCTCTTAATTCTTCTTTTTTATCTGAATATTGTCGAAACTCAATGTGGAGATCGAGTGGGTTGTTCTCCTTCTATGCTTACCATCCTTCTCTATACGGGCAGTACCATCCACAGCACACAGTTTGAACGGCGCGCGTAACGCGAGGACACAGGCTTCTCTTCTCCGTCATTCGCTGTAACCATCGTCGGCGTTTACCCCAAATCGTTACGAATCAACCTTACCTTCCCGAGAGGGAAACAGAGAGTAGGCGCTAGTAGCGATCGTGTGTAAATGATCGATCAATTTTTTTCTCTCTCTCTCTCTCTCTCTCTCTCTTTTCTCTTTTTATTCTCTTTCTTTGTGGATTCTTAACACCTCTTAACATTTGACTGTATCTATCACACAGAGGAAAGATATAATTGCGTCACATGAGCGAGCCATACGCGCAGTGTGTCCCGCGCACCACGTACAGAGAGAAAGGGTGGCATAGCACGGGGGACGTACGAACAAACTGAACATAAACCGGCGGCATCTCTTCACCCTATCGTCTCAATATATCCTTTCTTGCGTGTAAGAGAAAGAGACACGGGGGTCACTGTTTAAGAAATTTCCCATCCCACCTCACGCACTGGGAAGAGGCCCTGACGAACGGCAAATTGCGGCAAACACGTCGACTGTTTGTGTGTGTGTGTGCGTGTGTATATTATCATAATTGGTTCATGTTTTTTGTCCTTTCTCTTTCTCTTTCTTTGTCTTTCTGTTTCGTTTTCCGCTCAAACCGTGTTTTCTTTAACCATACTTTCAGCGAACTGGGTTTATGTTCGTGAATTAGATGACGTGAAGTTAGTAAATGCGTCGAAGGAAACAAACCTCCGTACCTTCGTCGAATCGAATGCGCGCTAGGCTCGTCGCCGAAAATTTTGACATTCCGAACCATCCATGTTCACACTTTTGTCGTTGAGTATAGTTATCCAATTCACGCTACACGCGGCACGAGAAAAGGTAGCCTATCTAATCCTGTTGAATTACTAGTAGTAGTACTTCCACTGCTTTTTCTCAGCCATCGTCTCGGAATGGGGCCACGCAAAACGGGATGTGTGAAGAGTGTGTAGGCACGGTACGGAACCGCTGTGACTCGAAATTCAGCAAGGACATCCTGTGTCCGTGTGGGGCGGTGCTTCCCGTCCCGGTTGAACCATCAACTATCATCGCCCAACCACCATCTCGACATCGCAACTATATACGTACATTACGGTGCCTGTGACGCGGGGTTGTTTGCGGATCTTTTTCTTGTTTTTTTTGTCTTAGTTTTGGTTTTTTTTTTCTTCTCTTTTCTCTCTCTCTCCCCCTTATCTAAGCTGTAACTATGTTTATAAATGTAGCGTTCTCTTAAAAAAAAACAAATGTTCATTACGTCCGGAACCCCGTTAACCTGTTCTGCTGTGGAAGAAATAACAAATCTGCGACCCATCGCTCGCTTTAATGATCTGGGCTCTTACCCAACACTCTAACTACAGTCAACTCCCTTCGTAATTTAGATGATTCTTGAAAAAAAGCATACGATACATTATCCTTTATGTTCTTATTTCTTCTTATTCGGTGGCACTACAACCTCGAGAGGTCTCGGCCTGCCATTTCTGGCTTTCTGTGACTTGATTTTACCCGTATCATAGCAGTCCGCCCGACGTAGGCGGAGGCGGTCTGCATGGGATTTGAACCCTGGTCGTGCCGTTTGAAGATCGGCGCCGTTATCGCCTCGGCCCAAACATTTACCGAACGATACACCTGTTTACAGTTAAAGCCAGGCTACATGATGCGAGATGCCGTCAAAATCATCTCGGTTTATCTACCCGTGTTGTTTAGAGCACTTCATGCTCTCTCTCTCTCTTCAACCGAAAACTACCATGGCAACGCATGGAAAGTGCCAGAGAGGGCTAGAGAAAGGCGAAATCTTTCCGAGATTTCAGCTCGAGGAGGTGAAATCTTTTAGACGGCTGGATTTCGCATAACAACCCCCCCCCCCCCCCCCCCCCCCCTTTTTAGCGAAAACTTTTTCGCATCTCGCAACATGTATCCTGGCTTTTACAGTCGAATCGCTCACCGTTTGCTGCGACTCATGAGCTGCTTGCTTCGATTTGCGTGCGTGCCGTTTCCATCGAATGCTCGACATGAAGACCGAATCATATGCCTTTACCATGGAATCACGTGCCGATGTACATGGATTTTCGATTGCTCCTGTATGAAGTATTTGGTGTAATGAACAGACCGGTTAGTTCGTTACCATTAGAAAACATTTCGTCGGCAATTTTATACGAACAAACGGCTAATAAACCGTAAATGACGAAAAACTGTGTAGTACAATACCAACATCGAACAGTACACAAGACCAGTTTTCAGAGTTTAGTGGTGATCTATACATTAAACTAGCGGAAATAAATGGGTTCGAACGGCGAAGAAAATTTAGAAAAGTTTATGAAGCTATTAGTTTACATTTTTCTTTTTCAATATGTGAATTTTTCGTTGAATTCTTGGCAATAGTTGGTCTGTATCGTTCATTTTTACTTTGACACAATATGTAAAACACGTGTGAAATAGTTTAAAATAATGCTTTCCATTGCGTTTAGCGATTAGACCATAGGGTCGCTCTTTCGATGGTAATGGCACGCAAGTCGAAGCAAACGGTGAGCGATTCGACTATAACTGTAAACAGGTCGTAATATTAATATTACGAGTTAATGGCGCCGACGACTATACAAATGATACTTCACATTTTCCTTCAAAGATTTGAACAAAAGATTTTGTAACAACAGAAAAGTATAATTTTACATCATTTAAATATTTTGCATAATGGCTTTAATTGTCATGGGTGGAACGGTTTATTTCACTTTTCATATCAATTGTGGCTAAGGCCACAACAGTTCGCCAAAAAATGGCTAATTATATAATATTGGTTCGGAACAAATTCGTTATGAGAGGGTTGACTGTATTACTACTACCGTTGTGTGCATTCATAACTAATATACCCATGGATCGAGAGGCATTATTTTATGCTACAAGTTTCAACATTTTTTGCTGCATTTAATGCACAAAAATATGGTTGTGCAATTTTGGAGCGAACCTGTTCATTGAAAAATTGCACGATACTTTGTTTCTGGTTTGGACTTTTTTCCCAACACTTCGGAACATGTGTGATTTGTTCTGTTTTGTTATATTTTTCCGTTTTCGGCAGGGGAAATAGTTTTCCCGTTTGCCAAACATTCATTTTCCCACCAAGCGCGCTCTTCATGTATACATGTGTATGGATGTGTCCATGTGATTCATGTTAATCCCCCCCCCCCCCCCCCCCCCCCGTATCGATTGGGCCGCTTTCGCCTCTCGCCATCATCGAGTCACACTAATTAATTCACATTATTTTTTCTTGTTTTTTATTTATTTTCAGGATCTATGTATATCTCGTATTGTTTTTGTTTCTCTCTCTCTCTCTCTTTCTATCTTTCTCTATTTCTCTTTTTGTTCCATCCACCTTCTTGCGTGTGCCGCCCAAAGGCGCAAAACCGCGCTTTCTATGCAAAACATACCGCCCAAAGAACGATATACAAGCAATCCGCTACTACTACTACTACTATCACCACGAAAAAAAAAAACAACTATTGTTCCTTCGTCATCATGATACATTTTGATTGTTTGCAATGCAAGAGCCCAACAATGAATCCGTTGGCCTGTCTACTACCACCAACACCTAGTGTGCCTACTGCTATATCTCCACTACTACTGCTACTACCATCACCATCAACCACTACTACTACTACTACTACTACTACTGCCCACGCATAATCCAAAGTTCGTTTCGTTCGTCCTTTTGATGATTTTTGCATCACACGTACATCACGCCTCGATGCGTGTACTGCGCGTGGTCGCGATTGGTTGGTAACAAGAACTCGAAATCGCGCCCCCGCTCTCTGAACAGTCCGTAGCGTGCTAATGAACAGAAATGAACCTAAAGGTTGTATCCTGTACACACACACACACACACATTCACAGCACATGGCGCGAAATGTATGAACAGGTGTGAACTTGTGTGTGCACAGCCTCACGCGCAAGTTGACTCCCCTCCCCCCTACAGATCCATGGAAGAGGTTAGAATTGATTTGTAATTTGTTTCTTTTTCTTTATATACATATATTTTTACGTGTTCTCTGCTAGTTAAAAAAGAAGTTGACCCCCCTCCCCCCTCGGTTGTCTGGGCAAATTAAAGCCCCCCCCATCCCGCTTAATCATTTTCCTTTGTGGTTGGTATCATTCAACAAATGGGATGATATTCAAAGAGCTGTTTGGCGCGTACCAATTGTACTCCTTCACGTTTCACGTTTGAGATCCTCGTAAGGCCGTGACAGTTGCGTTTTTGCTAGAAATGGATAATTTTTACGGGTTACGGTTTACTTTCCTATCATCTCAAATGTGCTTATAATATTACTCTTTCCTCCGTGAAAATCTATGGAATATATTTTCGAATGCTGCTACTTATTGTTTGATAAAAGCACACTAAAAGGCAACATGCTGCCTTCACATGTTTTCGGTACAGAAAATGGTTCAACTACTGCCTTTAAGGGAGGGAACAATATGTTAAAGCAAAAATTGTGAAAGCTTTACCTTCCGATCATTACTAGCTTCGTACAGTGAAAACAGTGGTTTTACTTCTAGCATCTCTGATCATATACCCCCCCGCCCTTAATGCCTCAAATCTTTCGCCGTTAAGGCAACCAAACAAAACTAAAAGGAATAAATCAGGGAGAAACAAATTCGAAACCATACGAGAATCAATAGATGATGAAGATGTATGCGTGTGTAGAGATGCTCCAGTCGTTACACGCGATACATTTGGCTTAGAAAGCAAAAAAAAAAACCGCAATGTTGTCTTTGTACGGACTTACCTAATGCACTGTTTTCTCCTCCATCCTCCCACTCGCAGAACCGAAAATTCTACCGTACATCGCGCAGCCGGTGTACGATCTGCGGCAGATCGGCGATGTGGCGTTCGGACCGGGCACGCGTTCCGCCCTGCTCGGGATATTGGGTGGCGCATTGCCCCGGCTGACAACGGAGCAGATCGAGCTAGTGTCGCGCGCCAAGAAGTACGCCATGGAGCAGAGCATCAAGATGGTGCTGATGAAGCAAACGTTGGCCCATCAGCAGCAGCAGCTGGCCAGCCAGCGCACGCAAGTGCAGCGCCAGCAAGCACTGGCTCTTATGTGTCGGTAAGTTGCGTGTGTGTGTGTGTGTGTGTTGGATTTCTTTCGATGGATCTGCCAATCGTTAGCGATCCTTAACGCTTGCGGAATGCTTGGCGGAACAAGTTGGAAGACGAATATGATGTTATGTTATATGATACAACGCTGAAAGGTAGAAAACGTTGAGTTGCTGTGCATTTAGTGCGAAAGTGAATCCATTTTCTTGCTTCCGTTGATGCCAATCTAATTGCAAGCTGATAAGATCTGATCGTCTTTCACTAATCGTGTGTCCCCGAGAGCTCTGCAGGATGCTTCTTGCTTTGCCAGCACACATTTCTGAACGCGCTGTTTCTCCTTCGCTTTTACAGTGTGTACGTTGGCAGTATTTCCTTCGAGCTGAAGGAGGACACCATCCGTGCGGCTTTCCTACCATTTGGACCGATTAAATCGATCAACATGTCCTGGGATCCGTTCACGCAGAAGCACAAAGGGTTCGCGTTTGTCGAGTACGAAATACCGGAAGGGGCGCAGCTAGCGCTGGAGCAGATGAACGGCGCTATGCTCGGTGGGCGCAACATTAAGGTTGGCCGTCCAAGCAATATGCCGCAGGCACAGCAGGTGATCGATGAGATTCAGGAGGAGGCAAAAAGTTACAATCGCATCTACATCGCTTCGATCCATCCGGATCTGACGGAGGAGGACATCAAGAGTGTGTTTGAAGCGTTTGGGCCCATCATGACGTGCAAGATGTCGCAGGGCAATGCCGTACATACGCACAAAGGGTACGGGTTCATCGAGTATCAGACGAACCAGTCGGCGATTGAAGCGATAGCCAGTATGAATTTGTTTGATCTGGGCGGACAGCTGTTAAGGTGAGTGCCGTGTGACCGATGCGCCTTGCACTTAGCTAATGATGTGTATTATTTCCCAGGGTTGGTCGATCAATTACCCCACCGAACGCACTAATGGGACCAGCGGCAAACTCGGCCATGCCTACGGCGGCAGCCGTGGCGGCCGCTGCTGCTACAGCCAAAATACAAGCGATGGATGCCGTGGCCACTAATGCGGTGCTGGGACTGTCCGCCACTACGCCAGCGCTCAAGGTGGGTCTCACCGGCCTTCCGCTTAATCCAGCCATCACGACGGCAGCCAGCGCAGGGTTCGTCGCACAAGCACAGTTGGCCGCCGCGACACAGGCCGCCGCCGCCATCAACAGTCAGCCGGGTTTGCTGGTGCCGCCCGTTTCGCTTGCGCCCTCGCTGCTGGTAAATCCGGTGCTCGGTGCCGCAGCCAAACCTCTCCCCACAGTATTGAGCCAAGCGAATCCGGCAGCAGTGGCAGCGGCGGCGGCCGCGGCAGCAGCAGCAGCAGCCGCGGCGGCTGCCGCTCCCAACGCAACCGCCGAGGATGTGTACAAGAAGGCACAGGAGAAGCAGCAGGAAGAGTTGCAGAAAAAGTTGCTCGAGGAGGGTGAACCACAGACATTGCAGCAGCAGGAATCGATGTCGATCAAGGGCCAGAGCGCTCGGCATCTGGTAATGCAGCGGCTAATGCGGCCGCGCGAAAGCAAGGTGGTGATACTGCGCAACATGGTCGGACCGGAGGACGTGGACGAGACGCTGCAGGAGGAGATTCAAGATGAGTGTAGCAAGTATGGTGCCGTGGACCGGGTTATTATCTACAAGGAGCGCCAATCGGAGGGCAACTTCGCCGAGGACGACAATACGGACGTGATCGTAAAGATCTTCGTCGAGTTCTCGCAGGCCACCGAAGCAGATAGAGCCCGCGAGTCACTGAACGGTCGCTATTTCGGCGGCCGGTTGGTCAAGGCGGAGTCTTACGATCAAGCTCTCTTTGACCACGGCGATTTGTCTGGCTAAACCGATGGGGTGGGGGGCGTGTGGGCGAGAGAATACCATCCCGCATTTTATTGCCGCTCTCGCAGCACGATGATGATCCGTGCATCGGCTTGCGAAGCGAATAATGTGTGTGTGTGCGTGTTGTTTACATGGATAGAAGGAACTGCATGGGTCATGTACGTGTGTTGGTCATTTGCTATTGAAATAACAAACCGTTTCATGCTGTGCTGTCCAATTGGATGCAAAAATATGCCATGCTCTTTCTCTGTCCAGGGAGCAGTGCGACCGCGTCGTCGATTTGCCAGAGAGATTGTACCGAACAGTTTGTGTCACTTGAACCATTGCATTACCACCAATACTAACCGGCCCCACTCAACTTGGATCCCTTTTTGAAATGAGGAAAATAGGGTTTGCTGCCCCTTGCTTTTTTCGTTGAACCACAGTTGTATGGTTCGTTTTCATTTTTTGAATAACGCAAGCATAAGATGAGAGGATTAATATACACCTTTATAACTAAACACAGTGCATACGGGCACTGTCGAGTTTTGAATTCCGAGGGAAGGAAGAAATTTGAATGCGTTTGAAATGAGCATCGAGTGCATCGTCATTTAGCAAGCGCATTACAGTGCAGGAGGTGGATACATTAAGATATGCATACATACACTCTCACACACACACACCTTCTCTCATTGATGTGGTGATTAGTCTCTTCTTAAGGATAACCATAAGTATGCTACATTGAGACGAATTGTGTGTAACATGAACGCAATATTTAGAGAAACCCATGGAATTAACAATATTCATAAATTTTGAGCGTCACACCACGTCGCCCCGGTATAATATATTATCATTTAATTGTATATACACATATGGGAGGGTCTAATGAACAACTCGTTAGAACTTCCGACTCTACTTGATCAAGCAATATAGGACTAATGTCTCACAAACGTTGCGCGTGTCGTTGTTTTTTGTTGTTGTATCTCTACTTTTCGTGTTTTCCTTTGCCGGGCATTACTTCGTAGTCGTCGTACTGCGGGAACGATCCCATGCCGGTTTTCTGCTGTTCCAGCGCGGCCGCATCCTTCGGTTTACTGAACTTTGCTTCTAGCTCAGCCGCGTTACGCTCCTTCATTTCATGATGGCTAAATTTTTCAGCAGTTCCTGCTCCGTCGGTGGTTCCTTCCTGCAAGCAAGCGCGGAAGCGTATAGTAAATGGAAATCCAGAACGAAGACACAAGTAGATTTATCTGTGCATATGTGTGTACCTGCGGCCCCTTAGCCATGCTTCCCATTCGGCGGTTATTTCCTGATCGTACGCTTCCTTCGCAGTTGGCTCGAACCAGCGAGAGGCACGGCGCCGACCAACGGACGGATCGGGCGGAATTTCATAATATTTGTTGCCAAAATAATCTTCCCCGACGTAGTTTCCTTTCATCTGCCGCGGTCGAAACGATTTCAGAAAGTTGTCCAGCACAATGCGCAACAGGTTGCGCGTAGGTGGACCGTTTGCCATGTTTGGTGTTGGAAATGTTGGGGGCGTGCTAAAACTGTCAATAATTATATAAACAGCAAGATTCCGCACTATTATCACCACGGTGTCGAAATTTTCTAAAGCATTTTGTAAACTTCTTCTTCTTCTTCTTCTTCTATTTTGTTGAAACAGGGTATAGCCTTCCTATGCGTATGAGCAACTATTGTTCCCCCCACATATTCAAAGGTTAACTGTTTCGTTTGGGCTTTCGACTGAGTCCTAGGACTGCTCAAGAGTCATCTACCCGTTGCGGAGTCTGTTGTTTTCTGCTTGGTCTGTTTGTCAGATGAGTGGTGTTATGCTTTTCGTTTATGCTGCATGTTTCATGTCTTGCTTGGTTCTATTCAAAGTGAGATTTTTGTTTCTCGTATGAATTTGGTTATATTTTGACCATGGCGTCCGTTCGGCTCTTTCCATTTCTCTAAAAATGCGTCGAAGGAGATGTCGTATTTTTCTCGTTGGGTCTGGTATCTGTTGCAGTTAAAAGATGTTATGTGTTCCTGTTTCGGGAATATTACATGCATCACAGTTTCCGTTTTCGGTGATTCTCATTTTGTTGAGCCAATATTTTGAGAGATCATGTCCAGCTATGATTTTGTTTGTTGTTTTGATGTCGTGGGGTGTGATGTTTAGATTGTGGTGCCACGGTTTGTCTTCGAACTCTTTTGGAATCTTTGGAATTTTTTTCCCTTTTGCTCACACGTTTTTTTGTACCATTCTCTAGTTTCTTTTTCATGTTTTCAACTAACATATGGTTTACATCTGCCAAACGTAGTTTTGTGTTGTATATGTCTTTTGCGTGCACTCCTTTTTTTGCTAGTTCATCTGCCTTTTCGTTTCCATATAGACCTAAGTGTCCTGGAATCCATCTTATTTGAGCGTTAGAGTGTTTGCATCCTCTGAGTATATTATAGACTATTTCGTCGATGTGATCGAGGTTTTGTGCGTTAATGAGGATTTTACATGCAGCTTGACTGTCTGTAAGGATGATTGGGTTTTCTATTTTTTCTATCGTTATGATGTTAATGGCTTTTTCTATGGCTGCTAATTCTATGGACGTAATTGGAGTTATGTTTTTTGTTTTGAATTTATGTGCCCAGTATCTGTTATTGTTATTATTGTGAGGTCTTATGTATTATTCCGATTCCGCATCCCTCATCGCTCTTGCTCCCGTCAGTGAAAATTAGAGTGTTCGTTGTTCCTAGCTTTTTTATTTCCTGTTCGCAAAATTGTTTGAGTATATACTTTCCCTGCTGTAGAGTTTTTTGATATGTTGGGTTCGATTTCACAGCGAATTTTTGTGCTTCCATTGATGTCATTTGTTTTGATTCTTGCTGTTTCTTCAAAAATATTCAGATTGTTCTGGAATAAATTCTCCATGTATGATGTTTCTTGATCTGGTTCTTGAGTTTTCTCTCATGGTTCTTCTCATTTGGTCCCTATGGATCGGAGAGTAAATTAATGTTTTGACCATGTCCTTTTTGGCTATATAACTTGCTCTAATGTGTGGTGGGGTTTCGGCTGCAATCGCCATTAGCGTGTTAATAGGGGTTGTTTTTAGAGCAACCCGTTACTTTTCTGAGTGACTGGTTTGTAATTGAATTCATTGAGTTTAGTAAGTTTTTTTTTGCATTTAGAGTGTACAGGGAGCCAGTTTCCAAAAATTGCCTTATAATGGCTCTGTGTACAGTAATGGTTTTCGTAGGCTGAGGTTGTTTTTGGTGTTACATATCCTTCTCACTAACTGTAATCTTTTTCTAGCTTTATCCTTGAGTTCTTCTACATGTTTTTTGAAAAATAGGTTGCCATCAATCCACACTCCGAGATATTTGTAAACTGTAACTTTTTCTATTCGCTGGTTCTTATTTG
>NW_023405248.1:0-33705 GCF_013141755.1 Anopheles stephensi
GGATGTCCGTTGTGGTTGGAGGGATGTCTGGTGTTTGTCTTGTTCGCTAGCCAAGTCGGTCGTTGTGCCTATGTCATGTGGTTGTTGTCCTGGTTGCTATTGCTTTTGCCAATTTGTGTTAGGGCTGGTCCTTTTCCCTCAAGAGTTCCGTATTAGCCTCACTGATTATCTCCGCCATGTGCAGAGTGAGTGCAAGCTCGTTATCGAGATTCCCGGGGCAGCGAAACGCTGGAGTGGAATGGGCGGCATGGCCTCCATGTTTGGGGGCTCGGCCACCACCTCCTTATCTCACTCGGCTCCCCGCTCCTCGGTCCCCCCGACAAGGTCTAGCTCGCTCTCCTCCACACATGTCAGAGGCTCGGCTGGGTCAGTCGATGTCGAAGTGTTTTTTGTCGTGGTCATTGTTTTGTTATCGTCGATTACCTCGGCAGTACTACGAGGACGACCTGATGCGGCCGTCCCAGTCCCTCGGCAGCGCAGAGAAGCCCCTAGTTTTCTGGCCGTCGCGTATAGTACGCACGAAACCAGTCAACATAGCACTTGCCCGCTCCACCGGATTGACCCGTCGGCCGCCAGCAGGGTATCGCTCGAGGAAAGTCTCTATCGTTTGTCCAGTCGGTGTTTTGTCGGTTGCGTCTGTGTCCACCTCGATAACCGGCTGCAATGTCGACCGGCGTACCATGCTCACCCCAACTAGGGTTCTTCTCGCAGATGCAGAAGTTCCAGCTGTCGTGGGGCAGTCCCGGTCGGCATTGAGCTCGCGTCATCCGTCGGGTGTACAGGGTTTCCTGTCTGGTGGTTATCGGGAGTGGTGATACACCTCCATTCGTCGAGTGTCGTCGGGTGGCTATGCGGCGTGGTGCCGACAGCCGACCCGGGGATGCCGTTAGTCTTGTCTTGGAGGCGCTTCTGGTGATAGTCGGCATGATGGGAGAAAAAGAAAAAGGAGAGAGAGAGAGAGAGAACGAAAAGAAAGAAAAGGAATTTCCTACCGGACGAGAAAGAGAGAGATCGCAGACTGGAAAGAAAGAAGGTCACAAAAGAAAGAGAAATTGCTAAAAAGAGGGAAAAAAGCAGAAGAAAAGGAAGAAAGAACGCTAAAAAGAAAGAAGTCGCTAAAAGAAAGAAAATCAAAGACAAGAAGGAAGCAAACGCTAAGAAGAAAGAAAACTGCTAAAGAGAAAGAAATCGCAGATGAGATGAATGCAGAGCACTGAAAAGAAAGGAAAAAAATCGCTAAACCGGAAGAAAATCGTATGCAAGAAAAAAAATCGCAGAAACAGAAAATTGCTGAAAGAAGGAAAATCGCTGTTTGATGCCAGTTGAAGCTGAATAAATGGCCCGAATTATTCGGAGAACAAGTGAGAGTAAGAAAAAGAAGAGAGAGAAAGAGAGAGAGAATAATTCCCTACACGACACGAAATGGAGAAGATTGCCGAAAAGGAAAGGAAATCGCTTGAATGAAATTTAAATGTAGACAAGAAGGGAGAAAATTGCCGAAGAGATAGAAAAGATCGCTGGAAATCAAAAAAATCGCACGAAAGAAAGAACAAAAGTAAAAGGCTGAAAATGATGGAGAAATCTTTAACAGAAGGAAAATCGCAGGCAAGAAGGAATAAAATCGCTGAAAAGAAAAGAAATTCGCTAAGAGAGGGAAAATTGCTATTTATATGTCGGTTAATGCAGAAAAATTGCCTGTTTAACTGAATGAGAATAAGAAAGCATTGATTTTCCCACCACAAGAAGGAGTAAAAATTCGAAAAAGGGGAAAGGAAAATCGCGAAAGAAAGTATATCGCTATTAGAAAGACGGTTGACGCATAATAAATTGCTTGAATAAATAGGAAAGAAAGAGGCAAGGAGTAAAATATAATTCTTTACAAGACAAGAAAAGGAAATCACGTTGGAAGAGGGATAATCGCTATTTTATGTGTCAGTTGGAACTGAGTGGGTGACCTGGGTTAATGGGGGGGAAAGAGAGAGAGATAGAGAGAGAAGAATTCCCTAAAGTGGTGAAGGAAGATATTTGCTTTTTGGATGTCGGTGGATAACGAAAGGGTGGTTTGTATTAAAAAAAATAGAAAGGAAGTGAGAGCAAAAGAGAGAGAGAGAGAGAGTAGAGTAGAGAAAGAGAGGAAGAAGAGGAGGTGGCCTCTTCTTTGCCCGAACTGTTCCGTAGCAACGAGCTCAGAGGTGATGAGTCTCGGCGACAGGCTATGTCGTCGGATGAAGATGCCGCCGTCACCTCTGCTACAACATCCGGCCGCTAGCTGCGCAACAACATTCTCCATCAGAGTGGTGAGCCAGTCACCGTACAGCGCCAACATCAGCGACGTCCACTGGATGGCAAAGAGCGGAACAAAGGGTCCGAGCGTTAATGCCCGTTATAAGGGCCAAACCCCACCCTCCACTATGCCTCGCGGCGCTTTGTGGAGGGGATGCGGGCTGCGCACGTCGTGGGGTTTAGTCGGTAAAAATCCGGCATGCGGCTTCGATGGAGAAGCCGTATCTAAGAAGATTCCCCACGACGTAAAAGAAAAAAAAGCCAGTTATCCCTGTGGTAACTTTTCTGACACCTCTTGCTAAAAACTCGTTATAACCAAAAGGATCGTAAGGCCAAGCTTTCGCTGTCCCGGAGTGTACTGAACGCCGAGATCAAGCCAGCTTTTGTCCTTATGCTCAGCGTGTGGTTTCTGTCCACACTGAGCTGACCTTTGGACACCTCCGTTATCGTTTTGGAGATGTACCGCCCCAGTCAAACTCCGCACCTGGCACTGTCCATGACGTGGACCGATAGGTTTGCCCAGATGTCTTCGAGCCGGGCGGTGGCCGGACCCGGGCGCGAGAGTGCGGGCGGCGCAAACGAGCGTGCGCAGCGCCGGCCACGCGCCCACCGACGTACGCGTGCTTGACCCTTGCGGGCCACGGTTCACGGTCGGCGGGGCGCGATGGCACGGCGCGCGTCGCTGCTACGACACCACGGCACGGCTCCCGGGAGGCGCCTCCCAGCGACATGGCTGGACGCTGAGCGAGAAACACGGCGCATTGGGCAGCTGCAGGCTGGCCGCCCGTCACGCTCCCGGCGGGGGAGTGAGTGACTGCAACGGCCCGGACCTGAGGCCCGCGCTTGTTCCACCGATCATGTAAGTAAGGCAACAGTAAGAGTGGTGGTATCTCAGAGGCGGGTCCGCACGAGACGGGCCCTCCCACGTATGCTGCACCTCCTATATCGCCTTACAATGCCAGACTAGAGTCAAGCTCAACAGGGTCTTCTTTCCCCGCTAGTGCTTCCAAGCCCGTTCCCTTGACTGTGGTTTCGCTAGATAGTAGATAGGGACAGAGGGAATCTCGTTAATCCATTCATGCGCGTCACTAATTAGATGACGAGGCATTTGGTTACCCTTTTTTTTTTTTTTTTTTTTTTTTTTGTTTACGGGGAGGGAACCTTCAAAAGGTACACCGTCACGGGGGCATGTCACGGCATGACAGTGCTCCCCGATCTGGGTTATGTGGGATTCACCGTGACACCAGGCCCGAGAAGCGGACTTGGCAACCGGTGGGACCTCACTAAACCACTCCTCGACCTGATCCGACCCCTGCCGATGCGCTGAAGTGCGAAGTACTCCATGTAGGGACGTGTGTGCTGTGCACCCTTGCTGTTGTTGTTGTCCTAGTTGTCTGTGCTGCTGCTGCTGCTTCGCGTCTTCCTTCTGCTAGTGCTGCTCCAATCCGCTCGTCCGTTGCCGTAACTACCGGGCGGGTTTTTGCTCAAGCAAAGGCCCTGGTTACTCGTCGCTGCCGCTGCTGCATCCAAATTTGGTGTCCTATGTTGTGGAAAAGAGGAAGTTATTAGTGCCCAGCTTGCTCTCTCGTCCGCTGTCGATGTTGTCGCCGTCGTCTTGCCGTTGGCGGACTCTCCTCATTCCACCTCAGTTGAAGTGTTTTGAAGATCGTCCGAGCGGCAGTTCGAACCGCCTCCCATGTACTGCTGCTTGCACACATTTCCGCCGCTAGATTGTTCATCGTGAGGCGGGTGTGGCACTGCTGTTGCATCTCCTGCTGTGCCCGAGCGAACCGTGGACAGTGAAACATGACATGCTCGACATCCTCCACGGTGTTTTCACACACCGGGCAGTTTGGCGAGCCGTCCAGGATGCCTTTGTCGACGAAGTAGCTCCGGAGAAATCCATGACCTGTAAATAGTTGGGAAACGTAAAAGTCAACTTCTCCGTGCTTGCGATTCACCCAGGACATAATGTCTGGGATCATTCTCCTCGTCTTCAAACCCGGCGCTCTCTGTTGTTCTGCTCCAGCTGTCCACTGTTGCTGCCAGCGTCTCAGCGTCTCCTCACGCTGCCGTTCTCGTATTCCCGGTGCTGGACCGCCCCGCGCTGCCTTCTCGTCGTGGCAGCGTATGTCCTCCTCTAGGAGAAGAACTAACGGGATGGTACTAGCAACCACACAGGCGGCGTCGTATGAGGTCGTCTGAAAGGCGCTGGCAACTCGAAGCACCCCTGTCCGATGCGTTCTCTGGATCGTGGTGCGATGGATCTCCTTTTGAAGAAGTGACCGTCCCCACGCCGGTGCCGTATAGCGTACGATGCTGTTCCCCACGTTGACCAGCGGTCTCCTTCTGCTGCTCTTCGGTCCACATTTGTTCGGCATCAAGGCGGTCAGGGCATTCGTTATTCGAGATGCCTTGGTGCACACCTTCTCCAGATGCCGGCCGTGGTGCTGTTTGCGGCAGAGTTCGACCCCTAGGTACTTGAGCGATTCCTCCGAGTTAATCGTGTGCCCACCCGCAGTCAGTTGGCCTATCTGCGGGTTGTGATGGGTGCAGAAGATCATGTAGCCAGTCTTTTGGTGGGCCAGCTGTAGACCAACTCCGCTCATCCAGCGCTCGATCGTCTCAAGGTTCCTCGTAGCATGGTCGCTGACTTCCTGCGTATCTCTACCGATGAGGGTGAAGGCCACGTCGTCAGCAAATCCGATGATGTCCGCCCGCTTCCCGGACAACTCCACACGGAGAAGATCGTCGTACATGACGTTCCAGAGTGTTGGTCCTAAAACCGAACCCTGCGGAACACCAGCCGACACTGGTTGCGAAACCAGCCCTTCATCCGTCTCGTAGTGGAGTGTGCGATTGACGAAGTAGTTCCGCAGCATCGCCTGAAGGTACGGTGGCGTGTTTCTTCTCTGCAGAGCTTCTCCAATCGCTGTCCAGTTGGCCATGTTGAAGGCGTTCTTCACGTCGATTGTCACCATCGCACACAGTCGGTCGCCTTTGCGCTTCTTGTCCAGCGCAACTCTTCCGTTGGCGAGCACCCTGTTGATGGCGTCCATAGTGGAGCGTCCTTTCCGGAATCCATACTGAGCATCAGCCAGTCCTCCCGTGGCATCGAGATGATCCGTGAGCCTGCGCTGTATGAGTCGCTCAAGCACTTTACCAAGGACGCTCAGCAGACAGATTGGCCGGTACGACGACGACTCCCCGGGTGGTTTCCCTGCCTTGGAGAACAGCACCAATCGTTGCCTTTTCCATTCCTCCGGGAAGTGGCCGCAGTTAATGTAGTGCTGGAACGTTCTCCTGAAGACGCCGGGAAAAGCCTTCATCGCTGTTATCAGGGCCACGTTTGGGATGTTATCATCACCGGGGGCGCGCTGTGGGTTGAGCGATTTTGCAATGCTCACCAACTCGTCCTCAGTAACTGGATCCCGCTCCGAGTCCTGATCCGTCCATTCTGCCAATGTTGGCCACTCCATAGGTGGCCGCTCTGGAAAGAGCTCCCCGACGATGTGGCGCAGTTTAGTGGGATCCCGTTCCATAGGCACGCGAGCTCCTTCCCATTGCTGCTTCTTGATTTTGTAGCCGGGCCCGAATCCGTGAGGTCCCAGCTGTTCGGGCAACTCGTCGCTGCTGGCCTTCTTGCTGGCCTTGACCGCTCGATCCAGTGCTGCCCTCGCTGCAGTATAGGCCGGCCGCCTTTCGTCTCGTTGTTCGTCCGTTCGGGCTCTCCGTAGTCTTCTGCGCATTCCGATGTAGGTCCGTCGTAACTGGGCAATCTCGTCATTCCACCAGTACACTGATCGTCTTCCCCCTCTGGCTGCCGGCAGTCGCGGCATTGTGGCGTCGCACGCTGTGGACATTGCTTGCGTCAGCTCATCTGCCATTAGAGTACGGTCATGGATGTCTAACGACCCCATGATCTCGACGAACAGGTCCTCGTTGAAGAACCGAGTTGCCCATCTGCCCTCCGTTGCCTGTTGCTGTCCTCGACCAGTGCTTGTCTGTGCCGTCGTCCTCCCAACCGTAAACTTGATGGTGTTATGGTCGCTCGGATTTTCGTCGCAGACTCGCCAGTTGTTGTCGCCCACGAGAGACCTGCTACAAAAGGTTACGTCGACAATGGAGCTGCGGCCACTGTGGCTGACCCATGTTGGCCGGTTACCCCGGTTCAACAGGACCAGTTCGAGCGAAGCCGCTGCGTCCATCACGATTGCTCCCCTGTGCACCCGCTCTCCATCGTTGCTCCTACGCTCCATTCCCCACGCTCCTGACCAGGCGTTGACGTCTCCGCCGATCACGGTGTCCCGGTTGCGTGGAATCACAGACGCTATTTCAGTCCACTTACGTCTGTAGTCTTCTATCGTCGCATTGGGACCCACAGGAGGTAGATATACAGAGCAGAACACAATGCCGCGCATCTCCACCACGACGAAGCTGTCCCGCCGGTTCTCGATGATGCGCTGGATGGGGTATCTTCCTGTTGAAACCGCTGCGACTCTGCCCGTCGGGTCCACCACCCAGTTGCTATTGTTCTCTGGGATCCGGTATGGATCTGAGAGCAGCAAGAGGTCGTGGCCCTCCGTTCGGGCCGTCTGCAGCAGCATGTCCTGGGCCAGCTGGCTGTGGTTCAGGTTCTGTTGGAGGACCTTAGGCGCGCCGGTTGGGCCGTGAAGGTACTACGTCTCCTACTTGGCGGCACTGGCGCTGTCCAAACGAGTGCCCGATTGCTTCCGGGCCCTTGCAGACTAGGCACTTCCGCTCCTTAACACACTGTCCCGTGTGTTTTGGTTCTGCGCAGCGATGGCATTTGCTCGACCGGTCCTTTCCACGGCAGTGGGACGCAATGTGGCCGTACTCGTAGCAGCGGTAGCACTGGCGCTTCGCCTCCACCTTCTTCAGCCGACAGCACCGACTGAACCCGATGACGTGCTGATTTTGCAGAACCGCATCTGTAACCGCCGCTTCCGGACAGCCGAAGAACGCTACTAGCGTTCCGTAGCTGGAATTGGCGGTGCTGATCTATTCCGCGTACAGCGTCACTCCCAGGGCGGCGCTCAGGTCCGTGGCGATCTCCTCGTTTGAGCAGCTTGGGGGGATGTTGGTGCAGATCAGCCTGGTGGTGGGGGTCCTTGGTCGGACTTTTGCCTTGTCCTCCAGCGCAGCCGATACCCTCTTCCACATTTCCAGGGTTTCCGCGTGGTCTGTGCAGGAGAGTTCCAGAAGAATATTCCCCTGGAAGTTCGTCCTCGTGCGCACGACCTTCTGCCGGTCATCCCCGAGCTTTTCCTGCAGAATACGCATGATGTCCTTCTGGGTGGTGGAGTTGATGGTTTCCACCTCCAGCGCGTCCGGCTGCCTACTGCTGCGTTTTGGTGACTGTTGCTCCCTCGGTGGCTGCTGCTGCTCCGGCTGCGGCTTTTGTAACTGAGCTGCTGCAATGACCGCGGCCTCCTGCTTGCGTTGCTGCTTCCGAGCCCGTCGCTTCGCCTGCTTGCTCATGACCTTTGTCCATTCGGCCTCGGGTTCGTGAGACTTGTCCTTGATCTGGGTTTGTCCGTTTGCGTTTTTGTTGTCCTTTTTCCTTTCCGTGTCGGTCCCGTTTTTCTGGGGTGAGGTCTTGGTGTTCTTTTTCTTATTTTTCTTGCTGCGTTTAGTTTCCAGTCCGGTTTTTGCAGATGTTGTGGCGTCGTCTGTCGTCTGAGGGATGTCCGTTGTGGTTGGAGGGATGTCTGGTGTTTGTTCTTGTTCGCTAGCCAAGTCGGTTGTTGTGCCTATGTCATGTGGTTGTTGTCCTGTTGCTATTGCTTTTGCCAATTTTGTTAGGCTGTCCATTTTCCTCAAGAGTTCCGTATTAGCCTCACTGATTATCTCCGCCATGTGCAGAGTGAGTGCAAGCTCGTTCATCGAGATTCCCGGGGGCAGCGGAACCGCTGGAGGTGGAATGGGCGGCATGGCCTCCATGTTTGGGGGCTCGGCCACCACCTCCTTATCTCCCTCGGCTCCCCGCTCCTCGGGTCCCCCGACAAGGTCTAGCTCGCTCTCCTCCACACATGTCAGAGGCTCGGCTGGGTCAGTCGATGTCGAAGTGTTTTTTGTCGTGGTCATTGTTTTGTTATCGTCGATTACCTCGGCCAGTACTACGAGGACGGACCTGATGGCGGCCTCCCAGTCCCTCGGCAGCGCAGAGAAGCCCCTAGTTTTCTGGCCGTCGCGTATAGTACGCACGAAACCAGTCAACATAGCACTTGCCCGCTCCACCGGATTGACCCGTCGGCCGCCAGCAGGGTATCGCTCGAGGAAAGTCTCTATCGTTTGTCCAGTCGGTGTTTTGTCGGTTGCGTCTGTGTCCACCTCGATAACCGGCTGCAATGTCGACCGGCGTACCATGCTCACCCCAACTAGGGTTCTTCTCGCAGATGCAGAAGTTCCAGCTGTCGTGGGGGCAGTCCCGGTCGGCATTGAGCCTCGCGTCATCCGTCGGGTGTACAGGGTTTCCTGTCTGGTGGTTATCGGGAGTGGTGATACACCTCCATTCGTCGAGTGTCGTCGGGTGGCTATGCGGCGTGGTGCCGACAGCCGACCCGGGGATGCCGTTAGTCTTGTCTTGGAGGCGCTTCTGGTGATAGTCGGCATGATGGGAGAAAAAGAAAAAGGAGAGAGAGAGAGAGAGAGAACGAAAAGAAAGAAAAGGAATTTCCTACCGGACGAGAAAGAGAGAGATCGCAGACTGGAAAGAAAGAAGGTCACAAAAAGAAAGAGAAAATTGCTAAAAAGAGGGAAAAAAGCAGAAGAAAAGGAAGAAAGAACGCTAAAAAGAAAGAAGACGCTAAAAGAATGAAAATCAAAGGCAAGAAGGAAGCAAACGCTAAGAAGAAAGAAAACTGCTAAAGAGAAAGAAATCGCAGATGAGATGAATGCAGAGCACTGAAAGAAAGGAAAAAAAATCGCTAAACCGGAAGAAAATCGTATGCAAGAAGAAAAATCGCAGAAACAGAAAATTGCTGAAAAGAAGGAAAATCGGTGTTTGATGCCAGTTGAAGCTGAATAAATGGCCCGAATTATTCGGAGAACGAGAGAGAGTGAGAAAAAAGAAGAGAGAGAAAGAGAGAGAGAATAATTCCCTACACGACACGAAATGGAGAAGATTGCAGAAAAGGAAAGGAAAATCGCTTGAATGAAATTTAAATGTAGACAAGAAGGGAGAAAATTGCCGAAGAGATAGAAAAGATCGCTGGAAATCAAAAAAAATCGCACGAAAGAAAGAACAAAAGTAAAAGGCTGAAAATGATGGAGAAATCTTTAACAGAAGGAAAATCGCAGGCAAGAAGGAATAAAATCGCTGAAAAGAAAAGAAATTCGCTAAGAGAGGGAAAATTGCTATTTATATGTCAGTTAATGCAGAAAAATTGCCTGTTTAACTGAATGAGAATAAGAAAGCATTGATTTTCCCACCACAAGAAGGAGTAAAAATTCGAAAAAGGGGAAAGGAAAATCGCGAAAGAAAGTATATCGCTATTAGAAAGACGGTTGACGCATAATAAATTGCTTGAATAAATAGGAAAGAAAGAGGCAAGGAGTAAAAATATAATTCTCTACAAGACAAGAAAAGGAAATCACGTTGGAAGAGGGATAATCGCTATTTTATGTGTCAGTTGGAACTGAGTGAGTGACCTGGGTTAATGGGGGGGAAAGAGAGAGAGATAGAGAGAGAAGAATTCCCTAAAGTGGTGAAGGAAGATATTTGCTTTTTGGATGTCGGTGGATAACGAAAGGGTGGTTTGTATTAAAAAAAATAGAAAGGAAGTGAGAGCAAAAGAGAGAGAGAGAGAGTAGAGTTCCCTCCAGTAAAAAATAAAAATTTGGGAAGGCGAGAGATGCGTAGTTATGATTGAGTAATATCGGAAAGGGCTTGTGTTCGGAGTATTTTAACCGTGATCAATTAAGTAATAGTAATGATAATGAAGGGGGGATCTATGGTGTGGAAAAGCCTGCTATAGATAGGGGGATAATTTAAGTGATATTTTGATTGACACAATTATAAAGTCTTATGCTGGTGTAGGCTTCTATAATTTAAGAACCTTATTTTGTAACAATCTTGTACACATTTCGAAATGTCAGAAACGTCAAAATAAAAAATAGAGGAAACGTCATCGCGGTGGAACATTCGGAAACCACCTGCCGAACGGACAAGACCGTTGTTTGAGTCGGACTTCTGCCTTCGGTCCTTTTATTCATCTTCCGAAATATATTTATTTGCGTTTTACCGTTGTTTACAACTCAGAAGTGGGATAGTGCCATGCCATCAAAAGACGAAATGTTGTGTGCGCTGGAGAACGCCAATGTGCTAGTGCCCTCAACCGCAACAATTGCTCAAATCCGCCAACTTTTCCAGCAGACATTTCATATGAGTGACGCTTTGGCCGAGCTAAATGAAAGCGTTGCTAACATCGATTTGGCTATAAAGCAGTCGGATGACGAGGCGAACACTCACAAGATGACCGATACCGACGCGCCGGAAACGGAAATAGCTGCCTTGGAAAAGGAGTTACAAGTGCTTGAGCTTCGTCGCAAAATCGCCATTTTGAAATCATCGAGCACCGCATCAGCACCGCTACTGACGTCACCACCACCAATACCATCATCGATGCCGCCAGCACCGCCATGTTGTTCAATAGCACCACCACCGCTATCGACGCAGTTTCCAATACACGTGCCTAATCTGGATGATTATGTGGGAAAGTTTGATGGTGAAAATGGAGTTGGAGTGGAACTATGGTTCCAGGAATTCGACCATGCATGTAGCATTTTTCCTATGAATGCAGAAATGAAGTTTTTCTGTGTGCGCCGCCTGCTTACTGACACTGCAGCCCTTTTTGCCAAGACCTCAGGCGCACGTTCTTACGCTGATTTGAAAGACAAACTGTTGAAAACTTTTACCAAGAAGCCTTCGGTAGAAGAAGTATTTAAAAAATTAAGAGCTAGACGCCTGTTACAGCGCGAGAGTATCACTCGATACGTGTTGGAGATGGAGCAAATTGCGGGCACCGTGATTCCGGAAGAGGAGCTAATCAACATCATAATAGACGGAATCGGTGACCCAATTAACACATCAGCAATACGTTTCGCTGCTGAATCGCTGGAGCACCTCAAAGTTTTGTTGCGGAAATACGAGTCGATTCGTGCAACTCGCGGCACTACCTCTTCACCATCGTTCCTCTGCAGCAAACCTGCTGCTGTGCCTCTTCGTCCAGATGGGAAGAATAACAAAGACGAGCCACCCCGTTGTTTCAATTGCTCTCAATACGGTCATTATCAGAGCAATTGTCCGATGCCGCACCGTCCAAAAGGGTCGTGTTTCAAATGCCATCAAATGGGTCATACGCACCGGGAGTGCAAGAACCCGAAAGCCGTAACGTCAGCTGCAGTTTACCATCCGCAAGTTGCAGAATTCAGCGAAGAAATAGCGGACCAAGTGCTGCTCAACGAACTCGAACTGGTATGTGTTAGTTTTAATGCGAAAAGTTACTGGAGCAAACGAATTCATGTAAATTCACTTCTTGATACAGGTAGTCCTGTAAGTTTTGTATCTGCTAGTATAGTGCCCTGTAATATTTCCAATCCACCCATCCCTTCAGTATTTCGAGGATTAGGCAATTCCGTGCTTCCTACTTGTGGTCAAGTGGAATGCAAGATCCAACTTCGTAATTATAACGTTAAACATTCACTTATAATCCTACCTGACAAAAGTATGCCTTGGCCCCTTATTATAGGTCGGGATCTTTTAAGGAAATTAAGAATATTTCTTACGCATTACGCAAGTTCATCGCCCTTACAACCATCTAGAATATTAGAAGGTTACTTAGAGTCTGTTAAACTACCTAAGCCCTGTGAGTCTCCAAAAATGGCACCCATTACGAATCCTTTTAGCCACATTTGTGCGGCCGACTTATTTGACAGCCCTATTGTGTTAGATATAGGAAAGGAACTTACCTCTATGGAATATTCTGCCATTTTGACTGCTTTTTATGAAAATTACAATAATTATCCCAGCGAGAACATAGTACAACCTGATTATAGTATGAAGATCAATCTTATTCACGACACACCCATTTATACAAAGCCTCGCAGACTTTCCTATGGGGAAAGGAATCAAGTGCGGGAGATAGTTAATAGATTACTAAATGAAAAGATTATAAGACCAAGTAACTCCCCATATGCTTCCCCTTTGGTACTAGTTCGGAAGAAAAATGGAGAAGTACGTATGTGCATCGATTACAGGCCCTTAAACAAAGTTACTGTGAGGGACAACTTTCCACTACCTTTAATTGAATCATGTCTCGAGCATCTCAGCGGTAAACGTATTTTTAGTTTGCTAGACCTAAAAAGCGGATTCCATCAGATTAAGATGGACCCGAGTTCGGTTAAGTACACATCCTTCGTAACGCCTGATGGGCAATACGAATATTTAAAGATGCCTTTCGGACTTAAAAATGCCCCGGCGGATTTCCAAAGATTCATAAACTCAATTTTACGCGAATTTATCGAGGCTGATAAACTGGTCGTTTATTTAGATGACATCATAATTGCCTCCAACGATTTCCACTCTCACTTTGAGACGTTAAGTGATGTTCTGAAAAAGCTTAAGCAGAATGGTTTAGAGCTTAGAATAGACAAATGCAAACTTGCTCACACGCGGCTAGAGTATCTTGGCTATGATGCCAGTGCCTCCGGTATTCGACCTAGTGAAAAACACCTTGCATCCATTGTCAATTATCCTATGCCCACTAACGTTAAACAATTGAGAAGATGCTTGGGCCTCTTTTCTTACTTTCGCAGATTTGTACCATCATTTTCGCATATCGCCAAACCTCTTACTGGTCTTCTTCAGAAAGATGTTCCATTCGTGTTTAATACTCCTTGTGTTGAGGCATTCCATACCCTTCGCCAAAAGCTAGTTGAGTCTCCTGTGTTGGCTATATTCAATCCGAAGTATGAGACAGAATTGCATTGCGATGCAAGTTCATTCGGTTTCGGTGCAGTACTTTTGCAAAAACAAAGTGACGGAAAACTACACCCTGTAGCATATTTCTCTAAGACTACTTCCAAAGAAGAGTCGAAACTTCATAGTTATGAATTGGAGACTCTCTCTGTTATTTATGCGCTAAAGCGTTTCCATACATATGTTCATGGTTTACCTCTTAAAATAATCACGGATTGCAATTCCCTTGTTCAGACGCTCAAAAATCGTAACGCTTCCGCTAAAATCGCACGGTGGTCTCTCTTTCTGGAGAACTACGATTACAGCATACAACATCGCTCAGGCTCTTCTATGGCTCATGTAGATGCTTTGAGTCGAACTGTGGCTATTGGAGCTATCAGTGAGCTCGATATTGATTTCCAATTGCGAATAGCTCAAACTCGGGACCCTACTATTGAAGATTTGAAGTGCAAACTAGAACAGCAAGATATACCGGGGTTTGTGTTGCAAGATGGTTTTGTGTATCACCAGTCAGCCTCAAAAGGGATTCAATTTTATGTTCCTCAGGAAATGGTGGACAACATCATCCGTCACACCCACGAGAAAATAGGTCATTTATCGGTTGACAAAACATGCTCCAAAATTGACTCTCATTATTGGTTCCCCTCCATGAAAAGAAAAGTTGAAAATTTTATTAAGAACTGTTTAAAGTGTATCATATATTCTGCCCCAACAAAAACTAATTATCAGAACCTCCATAGTATACCGAAGGTTGCTTTACCTTTTGACACGCTCCACATAGATCATCTTGGACCCTTGCCACTCACCAAATCTAAAAAGAAATATATTTTAGTTGTCATTGATGCATTCACAAAGCTCACGAAACTCTACGCGACTCGTTCTACGGGTAGTCAAGAGGCATGCAACGCACTAAAACAGTACTTTTCTTATTATAGCCGACCCAAAAGGATTATTAGTGACCGTGGCACCTGTTTTACATCGAACTATTTTAAGAACTTCTTAGAATCACAGCAAATAGAGCACATCCTGAATGCTACTGCGTCACCACAGGCCAACGGGCAGGTTGAAAGGGTCAACCGGGTGATTCGACCCATATTAAGCAAACTCTCCGATTCTCACGAACACGATGATTGGAATCTACATTTAATAGACGCCGAATGTGCTTTAAACAATACTGTCCATTCCAGTACAAAATTCCCCCCCTCTATACTTTTGTTTGGCATTCAACAACGTGGACATCTTGTTGATGAACTAGAAGAATTTTTGGATGATCGCCGCGGAGTTGAGCGCCAAGACTTAAATGATATTCGTACAGAAGCTTCAAATAACATTACCAAGTCTCAGCGATTGAATGAAGAATATTTTCGGAAAATCCATAAACCTGCCGTTACATATAAAGTTGGCGACTATGTAGTAATACGTAATATTGACAACAGTACTGCCCATAACAAGAAACTGATCCCTAAATATAAGGGCCCGTATGTAGTACATAAGGTTTTATCTAACGATCGCTATGTCATTAGGGACATCGAAGGCTGTCAAGTAACTCAATTGCCTTATGATGGCGTAATAGAACCAAATAAGCTTAAGAAATGGAGTGAACCTTGCGAATGCGATAAAGAAAACTGAGGAAGTTGTCTATGAATTAAAATTGAGGACAATTTAAGTGTCAGGATAGCCGAGCTGTAGGCTTCTATAATTTAAGAACCTTATTTTGTAACAACCTTGTACACATTTCGAAATGTCAGAAACGTCAAAATAAAAAATAGAGGAAACGTCATCGCGGTGGAACATTCGGAAACCACCTGCCGAACGGACAAGACCGTTGTTTGAGTCGGACTTCTGCCTTCGGTCCTTTTATTCATCTTCCGAAATATATTTATTTGCGTTTTACCGTTGCTTACACTGGGAACACTTATATGTTTGTTAGGTGGAAAACGGGCTTGTTGAGAGGGTTAGGTGGACTTTAGCGGGTTTTGTTTGCTCTTTATCAAACAACTATTTTTATTTTGCTAATTTGTTAAGTAAGGGGTTTGGATATGGATTTATGGGGAAAAAAAATGTTGAAAGAATTGGCGGTAGTTTGAGGATTTAATAGATTTTTGGTTAAATTTGTTCAGATTGGCATTTGGCTACCTTTTTTTTTTTTTTTTTTTTTTGTTTACGGGGAGGGAACCTTCAAAAGGTACACCGTCACGGGGGCATGTCACGGCATGACAGTGCTCCCCGATCTGGGTTATGTGGGATTCACCGTGACACCAGGCCCGAGAAGCGGACTTGGCAACCGGTGGGACCTCACTAAACCACTCCTCGACCTGATCCGACCCCTGCCGATGCGCTGAAGTGCGAAGTACTCCATGTAGGGACGTGTGTGCTGTGCACCCTTGCTGTTGTTGTCGTCCTAGTTGTCTGTGCTGCTGCTGCTGCTTCGCGTCTTCCTTCTGCCAGTGCTGCTCCAATCCGCTCGTCCGTTGCCGTAACTACCGGGTGGGTTTTTGCTCAAGCAAAGGCCCTGGTTACTCGTCGCTGCCGCTGCTGCATTCAAATTTGGTGTCCTATGTTGTGGAAAAGAGGAAGTTATTAGTGCCCAGCTTGCTCTCTCTTCCGCTGTCGATGTTGTCGCCGTCGTCTTGCCGTTGGCGGACTCTCCTCATTCCACCTCAGTTGAAGTGTTTTGAAGATCGTCCGAGCGGCAGTTCGAACCGCCTCCCATGTACTGCTGCTTGCACACATTTCCGCCGCTAGATTGTTCATCGTGAGGCGGGTGTGGCACTGCTGTTGCATCTCCTGCTGTGCCCGAGCGAACCGTGGACAGTGAAACATGACATGCTCGACATCCTCCACGGTGTTTTCACACACCGGGCAGTTTGGCGAGCCGTCCAGGATGCCTTTGTCGACGAAGTAGCTCCGGAGAAATCCATGACCTGTAAATAGTTGGGAAACGTAAAAGTCAACTTCTCCGTGCTTGCGATTCACCCAGGACATAATGTCTGGGATCATTCTCCTCGTCTTCAAACCCGGCGCTCTCTGTTGTTCTGCTCCAGCTGTCCACTGTTGCTGCCAGCGTCTCAGCGTCTCCTCACGCTGCCGTTCTCGTATTCCCGGTGCTGGACCGCCCCGCGCTGCCTTCTCGTTGTGGCAGCGTATGTCCTCCTCTAGGAGAAGAACTAACGGGATGGTACTAGCAACCACACAGGCGGCGTCGTATGAGGTCGTCTGAAAGGCGCTGGCAACTCGAAGCACCCCTGTCCGATGCGTTCTCTGGATCGTGGTGCGATGGATCTCCTTTTGAAGAAGTGACCGTCCCCACGCCGGTGCCGCATAGCGTACGATGCTGTTCCCCACGTTGACCAGCGGTCTCCTTCTGCTGCTCTTCGGTCCACATTTGTTCGGCATCAAGGCGGTCAGGGCATTCGTTATTCGAGATGCCTTGGTGCACACCTTCTCCAGATGCCGGCCGTGGTGCTGTTTGCGGCAGAGTTCGACCCCTAGGTACTTGAGCGATTCCTCCGAGTTAATCGTGTGCCCACCCGCAGTCAGTTGGCCTATCTGCGGGTTGTGATGGGTGCAGAAGATCATGTAGCCGGTCTTTTGGTGGGCCAGCTGTAGACCAACTCCGCTCATCCAGCGCTCGATCGTCTCAAGGTTCCTCGTAGCATGGTCGCTGACTTCCTGCGTATCTCTACCGATGAGGGTGAAGGCCACGTCGTCAGCAAATCCGATGATGTCCGCCCGCTTCCCGGACAACTCCACACGGAGAAGATCGTCGTACATGACGTTCCAGAGTGTTGGTCCTAAAACCGAACCCTGCGGAACACCAGCCGACACTGGTTGGACCGGACCGGACGAGAAAGAGAGAGATCGCAGACTGGAAAGAAAGAAGGTCACAAAAAGAAAGAGAAAATTGCTAAAAAGAGGGAAAAAAGCAGAAGAAAAGGAAGAAAGAACGCTAAAAAGAAAGAAGACGCTAAAAGAAAGAAAATCAAAGGCAAGAAGGAAGCAAACGCTAAGAAGAAAGAAAACTGCTAAAGAGAAAGAAATCGCAGATGAGATGAATGCAGAGCACTGAAAGAAAGGAAAAAATCGCTAAACCGGAAGAAAATCGTATGCAAGAAGAAAAATCACAGAAACAGAAAATTGCTGAAAAGAAGGAAAATCGGTGTTTGATGCCAGTTGAAGCTGAATAAATGGCCCGAATTATTCGGAGAACGAGAGAGAGTGAGAAAAAAGAAGAGAGAGAAAGAGAGAGAGAATAATTCCCTACACGACACGAAATGGAGAAGATTGCAGAAAAGGAAAGGAAAATCGCTTGAATGAAATTTAAATGTAGACAAGAAGGGAGAAAATTGCCGAAGAGATAGAAAAGATCGCTGGAAATCAAAAAAAATCGCACGAAAGAAAGAACAAAAGTAAAAGGCTGAAAATGATGGAGAAATCTTTAACAGAAAGAAAATCGCAGGCAAGAAGGAATAAAATCGCTGAAAAGAAAAGAAATTCGCTAAGAGAGGGAAAATTGCTATTTATATGTCAGTTAATGCAGAAAAATTGCCTGTTTAACTGTATGAGAATAAGAAGAATTGATTTTCCCACCACAAGAAGGAGTAAAAATTCGAAAAAGGGGAAAGGAAAATCGCGAAAGAAAGTATATCGCTATTAGAAAGACGGTTGACGCATAATAAATTGCTTGAATAAATAGGAAAGAAAGAGGCAAGGAGTAAAAATATAATTCTCTACAAGACAAGAAAAGGAAATCACGTTGGAAGAGGGATAATCGCTATTTTATGTGTCAGTTGGAACAGAGTGGGTGACCTGGGTTAATGGGGGGGAGAGAGAGAGAGATAGAGAGAGAAGAATTCTCTAAAGTGGTGAAGGAAGATATTTGCTTTTTGGATGTTGGTGGATAACGAAAGGGTGGTTTGTATTAAAAAAAATAGAAAGGAAGTGAGAGCAAAAGAGAGAGAGAGAGTAGAGTTCCCTCAAGTAAAAAAGAAAAATTCGGGAAGGCGAGGGATGCGTCGTTATGATTGAGTAATATCGGAAAGGGCTTGTGTTCGGAGTATTTTAACCGTGATCAATTAAGTAATAGTAATGATAATGAAGGGGGGATCTATGGTGTGGAAAGCCTGCTATAGATAGGGGGGATAATTTAAGTGATATTTTGATTGGCACAATTATAAAGTCTTATGCTGGGAACACTTATATGTTTGTTAGGTGGAAAACGGGCTTGTTGAGAGGGTTAGGTGGACTTTAGCGGGTTTTGTTTGCTCTTTATCAAATAACTATTTTTATTTTGCTAATTTGTTAAGTAAGGGTTTTGGATATGGATTTATGGGGAAAAACAATGTTGAGAGAATTGGCGCTAGTTTGAGGATTTAATAGATTTTGGTTAAATTTGTTCAGATTTGAATTCAACGGGACAGTTATTTTAACAGAAAGTGGACTTTCCAAGACGAGAGTGGGAAGGAAGATGGTATTACGGGTGATCTACGGAGCTTGAGATAATACTTCGCTAAGGATGGTGGGGGAGGTAGAAGACGAAAAAATATGTGGTCTACGTTGACGGGTACGGGGGAAATTTGTAACGTAAGGCCACTGATTCAATTAACGCAAGCCGTGGTTCGCAGAAGGCGATTAAAAGAAAAATTAAATTAATTAATCAAATAAGAGAAAGCACTTCCGACGGGAATAAATAAACGAAAATCTAACTCAAAAGCCGTCGGAAGAATGTCGCAGAAGGCAACTTAATAAAATCACAATTAAAAAACCTGTTCCAACGGGCGAATTAAGAAAACAATCGAAAACTAATCAAATGCAAAAAGCCGTCGGAACTTTGTCGCAGAAGGCAACTTAATTAAACCACCACAGACAATTTTGACGTCGGGGGATTTTAAGAGATACTTCAAAACTAATTTAACACAAAACCCGACGGCAATTGTCGCAGAAGGCAACTTAATTAAAAGCACGGCAATCAGAATCACTATCACAATTATCACGGCGGCAAAACCCACGGCACTGAATCAACTCTAGCGAGACTGGGGCTTCTATGCAAGACTGTCGAAATACCGGAAGTTTAATTGTAGAAGACAATTAATCAAGATTCCCTCTGGTAATCGACAGACACGGAGGCCTCCCACTTCACTACACAAATGACACTGCACCGTAACGCCACTGATTCAATTAACGCAAGCCGTGGTTCGCAGAAGGCGATTAAAAGAAAGAATTTAATTAATATTCAAATAAGAAAAAGCACTTCCGACGGGAATTTAAAAAGATAAGTTTGGCTCAAAAGCCGTCGGAAGAATGTCGCAGAAGGCAACTTAATAAAATCACAATTAAAAAACCTGTTCCGACGGGCGAATTAAGAAACTATCGAAAACTAATCAAATGCAAAAAGCCGTCGGAACATTGTCGCAGAAGGCAACTTAATAAAAACCACCACATAAAATTTTTGCCGTCGGGGGATTTTAATAGACACTTCAAAATTATTTTAACACAAAACCCGACGGCAATTGTCGCAGAAGGCAACTTAAATAAAAGCACGGCAATCAAATCACTATCAAAATTATCACGGCGGCAAAACACACGGCACTGAATCAACACTAGCGGGACTGGATTGGCAGAAGGCCGTTCCAAATTTGGCCTCTACGCAAGACTATCGTAAAACCGGAAGTTTAATTGTAGAAGACAATTAATCAAAATTCCCTGAGGTAATCAACAGACACGGAGGCCTCCCACTTCACTACACTAATGACACTGCACTGTAAAGCCACTGATTCAATTAACGCAAGCCGTGGTTCGCAGAAGGCGATTAAAAGAAAAGTATAATTTATTTATCAAACAGGAGAAAGCACTTCCGGTGGGAATGAATAAAAGAAAAATCTAACTCAAAAGCCGTCGGAAGAATGTCGCAGAAGGCAACTTAATAAAAATCACAATTAAAAAACCTGTTCCAACGGGCGAATAAAGAAAACAATCGAAAACTAATCAAATGCAAAAGCCGTCGGAACTTTGTCGCAGAAGGCAACTTAATAAAAACCACCACATAAAATTTTGCCGTCGGGGGATTTTAATAGACACTTCGGCATTTGGCTACCTTTTTTTTTTTTTTTTTTTTTTTGTTTACGGGGAGGGAACCTTCAAAAGGTACACCGTCACGGGGGCATGTCACGGCATGACAGTGCTGGGTTATGTGGGATTCACCGTGACACCAGGCCCGAGAAGCGGACTTGGCAACCGGTGGGACCTCACTAAACCACTCCTCGACCTGATCCGACCCCTGCCGATGCGCTGAAGTGCGAAGTACTCCATGTAGGGACGTGTGTGCTGTGCACCCTTGCTGTTGTTGTCGTCCTAGTTGTCTGTGCTGCTGCTGCTGCTTCGCGTCTTCCTTCTGCCAGTGCTGCTCCAATCCGCTCGTCCGTTGCCGTAACTACCGGGTGGGTTTTTGCTCAAGCAAAGGCCCTGGTTACTCGTCGCTGCCGCTGCTGCATCCAAATTTGGTGTCCTATGTTGTGGAAAAGAGGAAGTTATTAGTGCCCAGCTTGCTCTCTCGTCCGCTGTCGATGTTGTCGCCGTCGTCTTGCCGTTGGCGGACTCTCCTCATTCCACCTCAGTTGAAGTGTTTTGAAGATCGTCCGAGCGGCAGTTCGAACCGCCTCCCATGTACTGCTGCTTGCACACATTTCCGCCGCTAGATTGTTCATCGTGAGGCGGGTGTGGCACTGCTGTTGCATCTCCTGCTGTGCCCGAGCGAACCGTGGACAGTGAAACATGACATGCTCGACATCCTCCACGGTGTTTTCACACACCGGGCAGTTTGGCGAGCCGTCCAGGATGCCTTTGTCGACGAAGTAGCTCCGGAGAAATCCATGACCTGTAAATAGTTGGGAAACGTAAAAGTCAACTTCTCCGTGCTTGCGATTCACCCAGGACATAATGTCTGGGATCATTCTCCTCGTCTTCAAACCCGGCGCTCTCTGTTGTTCTGCTCCAGCTGTCCACTGTTGCTGCCAGCGTCTCAGCGTCTCCTCACGCTGCCGTTCTCGTATTCCCGGTGCTGGACCGCCCCGCGCTGCCTTCTCGTCGTGGCAGCGTATGTCCTCCTCTAGGAGAAGAACTAACGGGATGGTACTAGCAACCACACAGGCGGCGTCGTATGAGGTCGTCTGAAAGGCGCTGGCAACTCGAAGCACCCCTGTCCGATGCGTTCTCTGGATCGTGGTGCGATGGATCTCCTTTTGAAGAAGTGACCGTCCCCACGCCGGTGCCGCATAGCGTACGATGCTGTTCCCCACGTTGACCAGCGGTCTCCTTCTGCTGCTCTTCGGTCCACATTTGTTCGGCATCAAGGCGGTCAGGGCATTTGTTATTCGAGATGCCTTGGTGCACACCTTCTCCAGATGCCGGCCGTGGTGCTGTTTGCGGCAGAGTTCGACCCCTAGGTACTTGAGCGATTCCTCCGAGTTAATCGTGTGCCCACCCGCAGTCAGTTGGCCTATCTGCGGGTTGTGATGGGTGCAGAAGATCATGTAGCCGGTCTTTTGGTGGGCCAGCTGTAGACCAACTCCGCTCATCCAGCGCTCGATCGTCTCAAGGTTCCTCGTAGCATGGTCGCTGACTTCCTGCGTATCTCTACCGATGAGGGTGAAGGCCACGTCGTCAGCAAATCCGATGATGTCCGCCCGCTTCCCGGACAACTCCACACGGAGAAGATCGTCGTACATGACGTTCCAGAGTGTTGGTCCTAAAACCGAACCCTGCGGAACACCAGCCGACACTGGTTGGACCGGACCGGACGAGAAAGAGAGAGATCGCAGACTGGAAAGAAAGAAGGTCACAAAAAGAAAGAGAAAATTGCTAAAAAGAGGGAAAAAAGCAGAAGAAAAGGAAGAAAGAACGCTAAAAAGAAAGAAGACGCTAAAAGAAAGAAAATCAAAGGCAAGAAGGAAGCAAACGCTAAGAAGAAAGAAAACTGCTAAAGAGAAAGAAATCGCAGATGAGATGAATGCAGAGCACTGAAAGAAAGGAAAAAATCGCTAAACCGGAAGAAAATCGTATGCAAGAAGAAAAATCACAGAAACAGAAAATTGCTGAAAAGAAGGAAAATCGGTGTTTGATGCCAGTTGAAGCTGAATAAATGGCCCGAATTATTCGGAGAACGAGAGAGAGTGAGAAAAAAGAAGAGAGAGAAAGAGAGAGAGAATAATTCCCTACACGACACGAAATGGAGAAGATTGCAGAAAAGGAAAGGAAAATCGCTTGAATGAAATTTAAATGTAGACAAGAAGGGAGAAAATTGCCGAAGAGATAGAAAAGATCGCTGGAAATCAAAAAAAATCGCACGAAAGAAAGAACAAAAGTAAAAGGCTGAAAATGATGGAGAAATCTTTAACAGAAAGAAAATCGCAGGCAAGAAGGAATAAAATCGCTGAAAAGAAAAGAAATTCGCTAAGAGAGGGAAAATTGCTATTTATATGTCAGTTAATGCAGAAAAATTGCCTGTTTAACTGTATGAGAATAAGAAGAATTGATTTTCCCACCACAAGAAGGAGTAAAAATTCGAAAAAGGGGAAAGGAAAATCGCGAAAGAAAGTATATCGCTATTAGAAAGACGGTTGACGCATAATAAATTGCTTGAATAAATAGGAAAGAAAGAGGCAAGGAGTAAAAATATAATTCTCTACAAGACAAGAAAAGGAAATCACGTTGGAAGAGGGATAATCGCTATTTTATGTGTCAGTTGGAACAGAGTGGGTGACCTGGGTTAATGGGGGGGAGAGAGAGAGAGATAGAGAGAGAAGAATTCTCTAAAGTGGTGAAGGAAGATATTTGCTTTTTGGATGTTGGTGGATAACGAAAGGGTGGTTTGTATTAAAAAAAATAGAAAGGAAGTGAGAGCAAAAGAGAGAGAGAGAGTAGAGTTCCCTCAAGTAAAAAAGAAAAATTCGGGAAGGCGAGGGATGCGTCGTTATGATTGAGTAATATCGGAAAGGGCTTGTGTTCGGAGTATTTTAACCGTGATCAATTAAGTAATAGTAATGATAATGAAGGGGGGATCTATGGTGTGGAAAGCCTGCTATAGATAGGGGGGATAATTTAAGTGATATTTTGATTGGCACAATTATAAAGTCTTATGCTGGGAACACTTATATGTTTGTTAGGTGGAAAACGGGCTTGTTGAGAGGGTTAGGTGGACTTTAGCGGGTTTTGTTTGCTCTTTATCAAACAACTATTTTTATTTTGCTAATTTGTTAAGTAAGGGTTTTGGATATGGATTTATGGGGAAAAACAATGTTGAGAGAATTGGCGCTAGTTTGAGGATTTAATAGATTTTGGTTAAATTTGTTCAGATTTGAATTCAACGGGACAGTTATTTTAACAGAAAGTGAACTTTCCAAGACGAGAGTGGGAAGGAAGATGGTATTACGGGTGATCTACGGAGCTTGAGATAATACTTCGCTAAGGATGGTGGGGGAGGTAGAAGACGAAAAAATATGTGGTCTACGTTGACGGGTACGGGGGAAATTTGTAACGTAAGGCCACTGATTCAATTAACGCAAGCCGTGGTTCGCAGAAGGCGATTAAAAGAAAAATTAAATTAATTAATCAAATAAGAGAAAGCACTTCCGACGGGAATAAATAAACGAAAATCTAACTCAAAAGCCGTCGGAAGAATGTCGCAGAAGGCAACTTAATAAAATCACAATTAAAAAACCTGTTCCAACGGGCGAATTAAGAAAACAATCGAAAACTAATCAAATGCAAAAAGCCGTCGGAACTTTGTCGCAGAAGGCAACTTAATTAAACCACCACAGACAATTTTGACGTCGGGGGATTTTAAGAGATACTTCAAAACTAATTTAACACAAAACCCGACGGCAATTGTCGCAGAAGGCAACTTAATTAAAAGCACGGCAATCAGAATCACTATCACAATTATCACGGCGGCAAAACCCACGGCACTGAATCAACTCTAGCGAGACTGGGGCTTCTATGCAAGACTGTCGAAATACCGGAAGTTTAATTGTAGAAGACAATTAATCAAGATTCCCTCTGGTAATCGACAGACACGGAGGCCTCCCACTTCACTACACAAATGACACTGCACCGTAACGCCACTGATTCAATTAACGCAAGCCGTGGTTCGCAGAAGGCGATTAAAAGAAAGAATTTAATTAATATTCAAATAAGAAAAAGCACTTCCGACGGGAATTTAAAAAGATAAGTTTGGCTCAAAAGCCGTCGGAAGAATGTCGCAGAAGGCAACTTAATAAAATCACAATTAAAAAACCTGTTCCGACGGGCGAATTAAGAAACTATCGAAAACTAATCAAATGCAAAAAGCCGTCGGAACATTGTCGCAGAAGGCAACTTAATAAAAACCACCACATAAAATTTTTGCCGTCGGGGGATTTTAATAGACACTTCAAAATTATTTTAACACAAAACCCGACGGCAATTGTCGCAGAAGGCAACTTAAATAAAAGCACGGCAATCAAATCACTATCAAAATTATCACGGCGGCAAAACACACGGCACTGAATCAACACTAGCGGGACTGGATTGGCAGAAGGCCGTTCCAAATTTGGCCTCTACGCAAGACTATCGTAAAACCGGAAGTTTAATTGTAGAAGACAATTAATCAAAATTCCCTGAGGTAATCAACAGACACGGAGGCCTCCCACTTCACTACACTAATGACACTGCACTGTAAAGCCACTGATTCAATTAACGCAAGCCGTGGTTCGCAGAAGGCGATTAAAAGAAAAGTATAATTTATTTATCAAACAGGAGAAAGCACTTCCGGTGGGAATGAATAAAAGAAAAATCTAACTCAAAAGCCGTCGGAAGAATGTCGCAGAAGGCAACTTAATAAAAATCACAATTAAAAAACCTGTTCCAACGGGCGAATAAAGAAAACAATCGAAAACTAATCAAATGCAAAAGCCGTCGGAACTTTGTCGCAGAAGGCAACTTAATAAAAACCACCACATAAAATTTTGCCGTCGGGGGATTTTAATAGACACTTCGGCATTTGGCTACCTTTTTTTTTTTTTTTTTTTTTGTTTACGGGGAGGGAACCTTCAAAAGGTACACCGTCACGGGGGCATGTCACGGCATGACAGTGCTCCCCGATCTGGGTTATGTGGGATTCACCGTGACACCAGGCCCGAGAAGCGGACTTGGCAACCGGTGGGACCTCACTAAACCACTCCTCGACCTGATCCGACCCCTGCCGATGCGCTGAAGTGCGAAGTACTCCATGTAGGGACGTGTGTGCTGTGCACCCTTGCTGTTGTTGTCGTCCTAGTTGTCTGTGCTGCTGCTGCTGCTTCGCGTCTTCCTTCTGCCAGTGCTGCTCCAATCCGCTCGTCCGTTGCCGTAACTACCGGGTGGGTTTTTGCTCAAGCAAAGGCCCTGGTTACTCGTCGCTGCCGCTGCTGCATCCAAATTTGGTGTCCTATGTTGTGGAAAAGAGGAAGTTATTAGTGCCCAGCTTGCTCTCTCGTCCGCTGTCGATGTTGTCGCCGTCGTCTTGCCGTTGGCGGACTCTCCTCATTCCACCTCAGTTGAAGTGTTTTGAAGATCGTCCGAGCGGCAGTTCGAACCGCCTCCCATGTACTGCTGCTTGCACACATTTCCGCCGCTAGATTGTTCATCGTGAGGCGGGTGTGGCACTGCTGTTGCATCTCCTGCTGTGCCCGAGCGAACCGTGGACAGTGAAACATGACATGCTCGACATCCTCCACGGTGTTTTCACACACCGGGCAGTTTGGCGAGCCGTCCAGGATGCCTTTGTCGACGAAGTAGCTCCGGAGAAATCCATGACCTGTAAATAGTTGGGAAACGTAAAAGTCAACTTCTCCGTGCTTGCGATTCACCCAGGACATAATGTCTGGGATCATTCTCCTCGTCTTCAAACCCGGCGCTCTCTGTTGTTCTGCTCCAGCTGTCCACTGTTGCTGCCAGCGTCTCAGCGTCTCCTCACGCTGCCGTTCTCGTATTCCCGGTGCTGGACCGCCCCGCGCTGCCTTCTCGTCGTGGCAGCGTATGTCCTCCTCTAGGAGAAGAACTAACGGGATGGATACTAGCAACCACACAGGCGGCGTCGTATGAGGTCGTCTGAAAGGCGCTGGCAACTCGAAGCACCCCTGTCCGATGCGTTCTCTGGATCGTGGTGCGATGGATCTCCTTTTGAAGAAGTGACCGTCCCCACGTCGGTGCCGCATAGCGTACGATGCTGTTCCCTACGTTGACCAGCGGTCTCCTTCTGCTGCTCTTCGGTCCACATTTGTTCGGCATCAAGGCGGTCAGGGCATTCGTTATTCGAGATGCCTTGGTGCACACCTTCTCCAGATGCCGGCCGTGGTGCTGTTTGCGGCAGAGTTCGACCCCTAGGTACTTGAGCGATTCCTCCGAGTTAATCGTGTGCCCACCCGCAGTCAGTTGGCCTATCTGCGGGTTGTGATGGGTGCAGAAGATCATGTAGCCGGTCTTTTGGTGGGCCAGCTGTAGACCAACTCCGCTCATCCAGCGCTCGATCGTCTCAAGGTTCCTCGTAGCATGGTCGCTGACTTCCTGCGTATCTCTACCGATGAGGGTGAAGGCCACGTCGTCAGCAAATCCGATGATGTCCGCCCGCTTCCCGGACAACTCCACACGGAGAAGATCGTCGTACATGACGTTCCAGAGTGTTGGTCCTAAAACCGAACCCTGCGGAACACCAGCCGACACTGGTTGGACCGGACCGGACGAGAAAGAGAGAGATCGCAGACTGGAAAGAAAGAAGGTCACAAAAAGAAAGAGAAAATTGCTAAAAAGGGGGAAAAAGCAGAAGAAAAGGAAGAAAGAACGCTAAAAAGAAAGAAGTCTGTAGAAAATGCATGAAATATTAATTATTACACGAAATATGGTAAAGGAACAACACTATAAGCAGATAGTATAAATTGACGCACACGAACGAACTTAGAAGTGAATTAAGGGGAAAGTGACTTGACCAATGGATGAACTATGTAATCGAATAGGATGAACTTGTAACCGGACCAGTGAATAAGAGTATGAAATTGTAAGTCGAGCGCGCAACACTACAACTCTTTAACGTCCGTCTGATATCACAAAAATCACTCCCAACCAGTGATAATATTCTACATTTTTGGTCCTTCGAACCGGATCTGGTGAAGTCGGTTTAGTGATTTCGGAAAAAATTCACTACGTTAATTACCGTACACAGTGACGTGAATCATCTCTGTGTTTGTGAGGAAACGAACAGTTCGCTGTCTTGCTCCGCATATTGGCGCGAATTGCTGTGAAAGGTCATTACGTGCACGTGAACCCTTGTATGTTCGTTTGTTTTCTCGTGAGTTGTGTTGCGATTTATTCAAATCGACTTACTGGAGTGAAAGTTGTTGTTACGCATCAACTTAAGGCAACAGGCAAAGCTTAGCGTCCCGCGTAGCTTAGCTTCATCGGAAATCTACGCCATTGCGAAGCGTGGTTCCATTTTAACGGCCATCACTCCTATCGTATTCTAACGAAACTTGCATGCAACGCAGCAGGTTGTGAACAATTTCGAATCAAATTCAAAGTGAACGTTACATCGTCTGTATTAAGTGTTAGTGAAGTGCAGAACATTGAACTTTGTTCATTTTACGTGTGTGTTAGTGAAGCAACGTAGAAAATGGAGAAGAAAATCAAAGCCGCCCAATTAAAAAAGCGCCAAGCGCAAATGCTTGTGAAGAACATTGAACAATTTAAAAACGATTATAGTGAAAGTGATGTGGGTGAAATACCAGTGTGCTTGGATCAGCTAGAACGGCATGTTCAAGATTATTTGAACGCGGTAGCAAAACTGGAGGAATTGGAAGAATCTCCCGAAGCGTTAGAAGCTTTGCTGCAAGAGCGATGTGAAATGGACAGTGTGTACCGAAAGGTGAAAGGATTTTTGTTGCAAAAGCAACCGTGTGAAGCCAATCCTCTCAACGCGTCGATTTTGCAAGCCAATTCTAGCCTGAACTCAACGGGTAATTTCGGATCAATTAATGTGCGGTTACCGAAAATCGATCTCCCCACGTTCGACGGTGATACGACGAAGTGGCTCACGTTTCGTGATCGCTTCGTGGCAATGATCGATTCGTCAGCAGATATACCTTCGATACTGAAACTTCAGTATCTGTTGTCATCATTGAAGAGTGAGGCGGCGCTGCTGTTCGAGCATACCACATTGACCGCGGACAACTATGCGACCACCTGGGCCGCGCTGCTGAAACGGTATGATAACCCGCGCATGTTAGTCCGTGATTATTATCGAACATTGCATCACCTTCCCGCGATGCATGAAGGATCTGTGGATGAATTGGCGCAGCTTGTGGACGAGTTCACGCGGCACGTGAACGGTTTAAGAAAGCTGAAGGAACCGGTTGACAACTGGGACACTCCCCTCACCACATTGCTGTTCTTCAAATTGGATTCATCAACCATCCTAGCTTGGGAAAAGCATTCATCGGCCAGCCCCAAGGATAAGTATTCAGATCTAATCGATTTCCTGCAGGATAGAATCCGAATCCTTCGTTCGTCCCAAACGTTAGCGAAGATATCTGAATCGAAACAAACGCCGGTGGCCTGTGGAGAAAGAAGAATGGGAGGAAAGGTTAGATACGTGAGCAATTCAGTGTCAACGCGGAAGCCAGCTAGCAGCACATCCTACGCATCCTGTCCATTAGAGTGTGCAGAGCCACACCATCTACGAAGCTGCCCGAAGTTCTGCAAAGGAGACGTAAAGTTCCGGCGTGAAGTGATTGCGAAGCATAAACTATGCTTCAACTGTTTGAACCCGAATCATCAGGTACGGTCGTGCAATTCCGTCTTCCGTTGCAACAAGTGCAACGCACGTCATCACAGCATGTTGCACGACGATTCACCGCCACAGGTAACCATGAACGTAGGTTCGAGCAATGAAATTGTGGTTCTCGAAACGGTGGTTCTCTGGTTAGTCGATGACCATGGCATTCGGCATGAAGCACGAGCGTTGTTGGATTCAGGATCCATGTGCAATATCGTGTCCGAATCCCTAGCGCGGAAGCTGCTGACACGTCGTACAAAGATCAACGTTGCATTGACAGGTATCGGTGAGGGTGTTCAGCAAGCCAAGGGTTCGATCATCGCAACGGTGCAGTCAAAGTCAGCGCCATTTTCGTCGCCACTTGAGTTCCTGATAGTGAACTCCCCTTGTGCTGAGATACCGACTGCCCCAATCGATGTTGCTGGTTGGAAATTCCCTGACGTTCCGTTGGCTGATCCTGCCTTTAACCTTCCTTCAAGAGTTGATGTGATCATTGGGAGTGACGCATATTGGGAATGGCATACCGGAAAGAAGCAGTTACTGGTCAAAGGCGGTCCTTGGTTGGTTGAGACTCCGTTTGGGTGGACAGTTGCTGGGAATACTTCCCACATTTCAGTCGCTAGTCCTGTTTCGTGCCACTCAATTAGGAGCCATGAGTCTCTCGATACATTGCTGCAACGGTTTTGGGAGAACGAGACCAATCTAGAGGGACCCGCTCTCTCGCTTGAGGAAGATGCTTGTGAGAAGCATTATGCTGCCACTACAACGCGTGATCACCATGGTCGTTACATCGTTTGTCTGCCTCGTAATCCCAGAGCAGATATAGTATTGGGTTCATCAAAGGAGATTGCGGATCGACGACTGATGGCTGTGGAGCGGCGATTGAAGATCAACCCTGAAATGGAGATGGAATATAAGCGTTTCATGCAAGAGTACGAGGAACTTGGTCACATGCGAAAACTTACCGAACCAGTGGATGATAGTGTTCCGCATTGTTATATTCCTCACCATGCGGTGGTGAAGGAATCGAGTACATCCACAAAAGTACGGGTCGTGTTTGACGCGTCCTGTAAAACGAGCTCGGGATACTCCTTAAACGATACGTTACTAGTTGGCCCAATTGTCCAGGAAGATCTACTAACGATTATATTGCGATTCAGGTCCTACGCAATCGCATTAGTGGCCGATGTGGAAAAAATGTACCGGCAAATTCTCCACAACATCATCGATCGGAATCTGCTACGTATCAGGTACCGAAAGAGCCCCCTGGATCCGATATCGACCTACGAGCTGAATACCGTTACTTACGGCACGGCGTCAGCTCCATTCCTCGCCACTAGAACGCTCCAGCAGGTTGCGCATGACCACAAAGATCAATTCCCGAAGGCAGTTGATCCCGTGTTACGTGATTTTTACGTCGACGATCTACTAACAGGAGCGACTGACCTTAACGAAGCAGTAGAAGTGCGAAAGCAAATCACCGCAATGCTCGATTCAGCTGGTTTCGCATTGAAAAAGTGGGCATCTAACGTTCCAGAATCGCTTCTAGATGTCCCACGTGAAGATCTTGCGATTCAATCAATGCACGAGTGGAAGGATGGTCAAGCTGTTTCGACGCTGGGGCTGGTTTGGGAACCCGCCAACGATTCGTTTTCCTTCAAGGTTGGCCTTCCACAACCAGCTGAAGTATTAACGAGAAGCTTGATCTTGTCGTACACGGCAAGCATATTCGACCCACTTGGTTTGTTGGGTCCGACAATCATCATCGCGAAAGTCTTTCTACAACGTTTGTGGAGTTTGAAGGAGAATGGAAAGGCTTGGGATTGGGAACGTGCACTGCCCGGTGAGCTTCAACAAGAGTGGAGAAGCTTTCATTCAACGTTATATTCGCTACGCGAATTAAGAGTGCCACGTTTTATCTCCCAACCTACAACGGTCAGCTTGCAATTGCACGTCTTCGCTGATGCGTCACAAAGTGCATATGGTGCGTGCTGTTATGTACGCGCAGAATCGACGGACAACATTGTGACGGTGCAATTGTTAGCAGCGAAGTCGAAAGTGGTTTCATTGGCGAATACGCACTCGATCGCCAGGTTGGAATTGTGCGCCGCACGATTAGCAACCCAACTGTTCCAGAAGGTGAGTCGAACGTTACCGGCATCTACGATGGCCTTTTGTTGGACCGATTCAATGACGGTAATGTATTGGCTGGATTCTCCACCACGTCGATGGAAACCATTTGTCGCCAACCGAGTGGCGCAGATACAGGAAGAAACGCGGATAGCTGAGTGGCGTCACGTTCCTGGTTGTGATAATCCAGCAGACGACATATCACGGGGTCTGAAGCCGGAGGAGCTGCTTAATTGTGAACGTTGGTGGCATGGGCCTCGTTGGTTGGCTTACAGTCATGATGCATGGCCAAATCATCCACCAGCAGTGAAGGAGAATGACGGTGTCATCGAAGAACGGGCGACGGCGTCACGGATTGTCACAGTTTCTACGAGGTGTGAGTTCCGTGACAAACTGTTCGAGCGATACTCATCATACTACAGGCTGAGACGAGTTGTAGCTTATTGTTTACGCTTCATGGAGTGCATCAAGGGAGCCAACAAATCATCGAGAGTAAGCTGCAAGGATGCGCCACACATCGAGGAGAAGAGTGTTCCACCGCTTACAGCCACGGAACTACGTCGGGCCGAACTGAAGTTATGCCAGTTAGCCCAAAGGGATTCGTTCGCGGAGGAGCTAAAGGTTTTAGCTCAAGAGAAGCATGTTTCCGACAAATCGAAGCTGAAGTGGTTGTCACCGTACATCGACCATACTGGTGTGTTACGCGTCGGTGGCCGGCTCGGAAATGCTGATCTTCCAGAAGAAGGACGACATCCAGCGATTCTCTCGGCGAAGCACCCACTATCGGTGTTATTGGCAGTGGCGTATCATCTTCAACTGTTGCATGCTGGACCGCAACTGTTATTAGCAACACTTCGTCAAAGATTCTGGTTGATTGGTGGGAGGAATCTCGTTAAGGCTGTTTACCACCGGTGTCACGTTTGTTTCAAAAACAAGCCGACTCTCGTGAAACAAAGTGTTGCTGACCTACCAACGTCGAGAGTATCACCGACCAGACCTTTCTCGATCAGTGGAGTGGACTACTGCGGGCCGTTTATGCTGAAATCACCCGTCCGCAATCGGAGTCCGACGAAGGCGTACATCGCAATCTTTGTTTGCTTCGCGACTAGAGCCGTACACATCGAGCTAGTGAGTGATTTAACTACTACGGCATTTCTGGCAGCACTACGTCGTTTTGTGGCACGCCGAGGCAAGGTGTGCGAGTTACACTCCGACAACGCGACAACGTTTAAGGGAGCTGCCCACGAGCTGCATCGCGTGTACGAAATGCTGAAGAAGAACGATGACGATCGCCGGTCTATCATCAATTGGTGTTCGTCCAACGAAATGGAATGGAAGTTCATTCCCCCAAGGGCCCCTCACTTCGGCGGATTATGGGAAGCGGCAGTCAAGTCGGCTAAAAAACACATTTTACGCACGATAAGTATAACAAGTATCGCCCAAGAAAGTATGCTTACACTTATTGCTCAGGTGGAGCAATGTTTAAATTCCCGTCCTTTGACCCCTTTATCCGATGATCCTTGCGATTTAGAACCATTACCCCAAGTCATTTTCTAATCGGCAGCAACATGCAAGCAATCCCGGATGTTGACATACGACACCTTCCGACCAACCGACTCAAGGAGTACCAACTCGTGCAGAGGCACGTGCAAACGATCTGGTCCCGATGGTATCCGGAATACATCCAACAACTCCAAGCCCGAGCCAAACACATTAACAACGCACCGGTTAAGCTGGAGATCCATCAGCTGGTTATAATCAAGGAAGATAATCTTCACCCGACTGTTTGGCCAATGGGGCGCATTACGGCGCTGCACCCGGGCAAGGATGGTGTCGTGCGTGTAGTTACGCTACGTACGGCAGGGGGAAACAAATTGTTAGAACAGCTAATCGTTTAGCTTTGTTACCACGACCAATCGATACAAACGAGGGATTTGTGTAACCACATGGTGCACTAATAATGTAAACAAACACTGATACCGACCCAAGCGAAACGTCAATTACGTATATATTAGCGAATAGGATACTGGTTAGCATGTTACATGAAGAAAAACAACGAATTTGCAGAAATTGAAAAGAATTCTCTTTTGGTGGCCGGAATGTAGAAAATGCATGAAATATTAATTATTACACGAAATATGGTAAAGGAACAACACTATAAGCAGATAGTATAAATTGACGCACACGAACGAACTTAGAAGTGAATTAAGGGGAAAGTGACTTGACCAATGGATGAACTATGTAATCGAATAGGATGAACTTGTAACCGGACCAGTGAATAAGAGTATGAAATTGTAAGTCGAGCGCGCAACACTACAACTCTTTAACGTCCGTCTGATATCACAAAAATCACTCCCAACCAGTGATAATATTCTACAAAGTCGCTAAAAGAAAGAAAATCAAAGGCAAGAAGGAAGCAAACGCTAAGAAGAAAGAAAACTGCTAAAGAGAA